>NC_048300.1:173764239-173834369 GCF_013100865.1 Trachemys scripta elegans
GTAAGATGGGTGAGTTTGTTTTGACTTTTGCACACACAAATAATGCTTTTTCTCATTCCCTGTTAGAGATAAGGGGCTTACTGTGTCTCACAGAGCTTGATTTTCTTTTACAGTAAAGATACTTCGTTGTCTCATCCTACAGGTTTCCAGTCAGAAGTAACAAGAAGCCCGAGATGCAATCCCCCATATCGTACGATTACTCTGAAGAAGAGCTCATGGCCAGTATTGAACGAGAGTACTGCCGCTGAGAGCCAGTGCTGTATGATCAGAGCTGACAGTGGCACATATGAGCAAGGGTTCTGCCAACAAAATAACCCCTCACACAGTGAGATTGTTCTGAGGAAATGGAAAAGACGAGAATGAAATGAGAGAGAATGTTACCACGCAGGAGGCTGTTAGTATTGTAGGACTTCGAAAAATTCCTCTTTGGCAAGTGCTGAGCAAGAGCACTGATTAACGAAGGAACCCTCACTGACCAGTGAATAAAAGCAATGCGGTGGGGAAAAAATAAGATCTCATTACATTCCTCTTGTAAATGAATATTTAAAAGCCAGTTTCCAAGTAATACTTATGTATGAAGTCTTAAATGTATTGTAAGGTTGAGATGTGCCATTCTGACAGAGTGATTTCAGTCAGAAAAGTGCAGCAAATCATTTGAATAAATACTTACTTGATAGGATATATCCAAAATGTACCTTTCCTGACACTTAGCTATGGGTCAAATTCAGGCCTACAGTTAGCAGACTGCAATTCTATACACCAGGTCTGAATTTGCCCCCCCCACCCCCATTTTTTTTTAATTATTCCACAATACAGAAAAAGGGAGGGAAGGGAATCAATCATTCCAAACTTAGGCTGCAGGATCTAACAGTTCAAATCCCAGTTCTCTGTCAAACAACAGGTGTGGGATTTGTTCTGATTGTGCATATGGCTCTGTTCCTTCTCGCTCCCCTTTTCCAAAGAGGCAGGGGATTGAAATTGTCAAGAGTCCGGTTTCCTTAAAGGGCAAGATTCTGGTCTAGTTTCTTACCTGCTGGCTTACAGAAATGGAAGCTACAGGGAAATCACAAGGACAGAGTGACATGCACATACTAGGGTTACCATACGTCCCGATTTTCCCGGACATGTCCGGCTTTTTGGGATTTCCCCCGGACGGGGATTTGGAGCCCAAAAAGCCGGACATGTCTGGGAAAATCCGGACGTATGGTAACCCTAGTATGTGCATGTCACTCTGTCCTTGTGATTTCCCTGTAGCTTCCATTTCTGTAAGCCAGCAGGTAAGAAACTAGACCAGAATCTTGCCCTTTAAGGAAACCGGACTCTTGACAATTTCAATCCCCTGCCTCTTTGGAAAAGGGGAGCGAGAAGGAACAGAGCCATATGCACAATCAGAACAAATCCCACACCTGTTGTTTGACAGAGAACTGGGATTTGAACTGTTAGATCCTGCAGCCTAAGTTTGGAATGATTGATTCCCTTCCCTCCCTTTTTCTGTATTGTGGAATAATTAAAAAAAAATGGGGGTGGGGGGGGCAAATTCAGACCTGGTGTATAGAATTGCAGTCTGCTAACTGTAGGCCTGAATTTGACCCATAGCTAAGTGTCAGGAAAGGTACATTTTGGATATATCCTATCAAGTAAGTATTTATTCAAATGATTTGCTGCACTTTTCTGACTGAAATCACTCTGTCAGAATGGCACATCTCAACCTTACAATACATTTAAGACTTCATACATAAGTATTACTTGGAAACTGGCTTTTAAATATTCATTTACAAGAGGAATGTAATGAGATCTTATTTTTTCCCCACCGCATTGCTTTTATTCACTGGTCAGTGAGGGTTCCTTCGTTAATCAGTGCTCTTGCTCAGCACTTGCCAAAGAGGAATTTTTCGAAGTCCTACAATACTAACAGCCTCCTGCGTGGTAACATTCTCTCTCATTTCATTCTCGTCTTTTCCATTTCCTCAGAACAATCTCACTGTGTGAGGGGTTATTTTGTTGGCAGAACCCTTGCTCATATGTGCCACTGTCAGCTCTGATCATACAGCACTGGCTCTCAGCGGCAGTACTCTCGTTCAATACTGGCCATGAGCTCTTCTTCAGAGTAATCGTACGATATGGGGGATTGCATCTCGGGCTTCTTGTTACTTCTGACTGGAAACCTGTAGGATGAGACAACGAAGTATCTTTACTGTAAAAGAAAATCAAGCTCTGTGAGACACAGTAAGCCCCTTATCTCTAACAGGGAATGAGAAAAAGCATTATTTGTGTGTGCAAAAGTCAAAACAAACTCACCCATCTTACTGAACCATGGATTCTATAATGGTAAGCAGGCCTCAGTTTTCTGACCCAAGACATGAGGTGCTCATTAGTGATCTTTGGGTAACAGTGATTTCTGAAACAAGCACCGAGAAGAAACTGGAATGATTTTGGCTGGTGTAATCAGAAGTGGAATGTTCATGTTACGTACGCTGACAATCCTAGAATTCACTCCTGCCCTTTCCTGCCTGAGCTAGGAGGGGTGGGAGAACAGTGGGGTTTTGACCTTGCAAAAGTTACTACAAACAGTTAACTCTACCCGGTAGGCCTGTCCATTTGCTTCTGTGCCTCAGTTTCCCCATTTGTCACTGAGGGATAATATGTACCTAGCCCACAGCAGTGCTGGGGATGTTAGTTCATAAATGTTTGTACAATGCTGTATGAAATGACTATTTCTGTGACCCTACGTTACCGCTAGTGGTGTGTTGTATTGTATAGGAATGTCACTACAAGGGTAAAATGGTTTAATCCACAAGAGACTTTGTTCTCAATAAACTAAAATTTTCCAGAGCTCCCAATTCTGACAATACCTGCAGGTGGGTATTGCTGGGCCCTGTGTTTCATTCAGTGAAATGGGTTTTTGTAGCGCTTTCCCTGAAGTGGGTTTATTTTTGGTGTTTGTGGAGAAAAAACAAACAGGAAAGAGCTGATTTCTTCATATCCTGTGTATTTGGTACAAAAGCAGAGAGGTTTTTTCATACCAACTAGCCTGGCTTCAACTACATCCCAGCAAACGGGACTTGATACCTAGTGCCTATAAGTTTACACACGTGGGACTGGTAAATCCAAATCAATTGTGTGAAAGCAGGGACGAATGGCCTGCATTGCTGATAGCATCTTTTGCAGAGGAAAACTGAGGGCATGTTTGCCAGATGAAACCATACGGATAGTTCACATGCTGGACAGGAAGAGGTGTGGAACAAACTGAATTGGAACTGCAATTGAGGATCCCTGAGAACTCTTCTCTAACAAGAGCTTCTACTGATTCAGTGTTTTCGTAGCTCAATAGCTTTCGTTGGTAGACCAGAGTTCTTTGCTATGTACAAGAATTCATTCCTGGTATTGCTGAAAGGGACATACACCTGATGGCAATCACAGTCCTGCAGTAATTGCTTTGGAGCAGTTTTGCCCACAGCATTGCACTAATTGTATGTCAATCCTTATAATATAAAAAATTCTTATCTGTTGTGACAAAGTTCCTCCTCTGTCTTGGTGGGTCCTGCTTATTGGCGGATTTTCTTGCCTCAGAGATTCACCATGTGGGTTGAGGAACAGCCCAGAGACCTTCCCCTCTGGAAGAACCCACAGTCCAGGTCAATTGGGAGGTTTGGGGGGAACCCGGACCAGCCCTCTACTCCGGGTTCCAGCCCAGGGCCCTGTGGACTGCAGCTGTCTATAGTGCCTCCTGTAACAGCTGCATGACAGCTACAACTCCCTGGGCTTCTTCCCCTGGCCTCCTCCAAACACCTTCCTTATTCTCATCACAGGACCTTCCTCCTGGTGTCTGATAACGCTTGTGCTCCTCAGTCCTCCAGCAGCACACCCTCTCACTCTCAGCTCCTTGCGCCTCTTGCTCCCAGCTCCTCACACTCACACCACAAATGGAAGTGAGCTCCTTTTTAAAACCCAGGTGCCCTGATTAGCCTGCCTTAACTGGTTCTAGCAGCTTCCTGATTACTCCAGTGCAGCCCCTGCTCTGGTCACTCCGGGAACAGAAAACTACTCATCCAGTAATCAGTATATTTGCCCTCTACCAGAGTCCTGTACTCCACTGGTCTGGGTCTGTCACACTGTCTAGTTGTCCATTTGAGGGGGGGGGGGAGAAGCCCTGATCTGGCTGTGTAAATGTCAGGTACTGCAGATGTCAACAATGGCTTTATTTTTTCGAACAGGTCAACTGGTGCGGCAGATGTCATGTGAATTTCCTACCCGAGAGGCAGTTAATTTACTTTGCACAGTTTCTTCAACCACAAGTTCTACTGGCACCAAAGGGTATTTAGCAAATGAATCTTCTCTTGATTCCTTCATTCAATTTCCTTCTTTTAACAGAGAGGAAATGATTTGATTTTTTTTCATATAGTAAATAGGAGATGGGAGTAACACTTAAAAGCAGTGTGCAGGGCCCAAATACTTCATAATAGGAAAGGGAAATGTAGAAATATGACTTGAACCCACAACTGGCCCGTGATTTGATTATAGCTAATCATGTGACCAGCCCTCTGCTAGTTTTATAGGAATGTTGAATGATGGATAAGAAATAGCCCTTGGCAAAATTTCCAAGACTCCATTTCGAAACCTACAAAACATTGTTTCCATAAGTGTTTCCATAACTTTTTTTTTCTAATTATTCCTGATGTCTGAGGCTATATCTACAGGAGACCTTACAGTGGCACACCTCTACCGCTGCAGGCTGCGCCACTAGAAGGTCTCTCATGTAGCCGCTCTATGCCAATGGGAGAGAGCTCTCCTGTTGACCCCCAACAAGCGGCAATAGCTATGTCAGTGGTAGAAGCTCTCTCGTCAACATAGCGCTGTGCACGCTTCCACTTATGCCAGCAAAACATATGTCGCTCAGGGTGTGTTTTTTCACACCCCTGAGCAACACAAGTTTTGCCGCCATAAGTGATAGTGTAGACACAGCCTTAGTCTTCATGGTGACTTTTAGGATGAGAGAGGCGCTCTAAATAAAAAATCCAACATACTGCAAAATACATCAGCTGTCAACTTTTTCTTTTTAAACAATCATGAATGAATGAGCAGGGCGGAGCGTAACGCTAATGGGCTAGGACAATGGCTGGAAAAAAGCAAACCGCCCCATAGCCTTTATTTTCTTCCCGCAAGTCTCATGGAAATGTGCACTAGAATTTAATAGGGATGAAACCGATACTGTCCTGCAGGAATAGAACATGGTTCCTCAGAAATTACTCTACTCTAAAGGTCTGAGTTCTCTGATTTGCTAAGGCCTCGTTGTGCTGCTTAAAATAGCCAGAGCTAGCTGGTAGAGAATTCCCCCTGCAGAGGAGGACTCTTGGGTGGAAGAAAGCTGGCAGCTCTAGTAGCAGCCAGTCCCAGTGTTAAGCAAGAGACGGGGGGTGTCAGGGGAATTTTGGGGGCAGCGCATGGGTGGGACTGGGTTTGCTGAAGCAGAGCTCACCTATGTTGATCCCACACTGTAACTCGTGGTGCAGCTGCTCTAATTTACCCTGGGGCTAGGTGGCTGAGGATCAGGAATTGTAACGGTCTGAGCTCAGTCTATTTTGTTGCAGTGATAACCAATATACCTCCTGCCTTGGAACGGGAAAGCACCAGAACTGTTTCACCTGGTACACACAACTACGTTTGCCCCTCAGCAACGGTTTGGCTCCTGAGCCCAAACTCAGGCACAGCTCACCACTCCAGGCATTGTGAGTTGGCGAATGGGATCGCAGTGCCACTCGGCTTTGGCCTGGCAGGAGTCACTCACTGAAACTTGGCCCTGCAGCCCTCCTTCACAACCGTGCCAGGTCACAATGCCATTTACCTTGGGGGCCCTCTCAAACAGGCACTCTGGGACAAACTACCCCTTTTTCACTCCCCCATGGAGCTGTGTCCTCCCTCCCCCCCTCCAATTGGCACACCTGCCAATGGTATGCACTATACATAATGTACAAACAGCTGAGGGCTCTACTGATTTGGAAAATAGCAAGTCAACACATCTGGGGGAAAAGAATTCAAAACACAGCTATTCAGTGGGAGGGAGAAAACTGGAAAGCAATAATGCAGCAGGAAAAGGGCCAATAGTTTGCAACATACAAGATAGGAGTTTGCAGTGGAACAGATCAGCACAAAAAGGCGCAACTCCACCAGGAATACTGTGCTCATGTCTAGCCACCTCATTACTAGGAAAATATTAACAGTATGGAGGGAGTTTAGAGAAAAGTAACAAAAATGCTTACAGGGCAGAGTGGACTGACTGAGTGAAAGAAGCTGAAAAGAAGCACATGTTTAATTTAACTGAAGAACGGGAACAGGAGAGGAGACTACATCTATTTTAAGGGTGTTAATGCCAAGGAGGAAGAACAATTACGGAGAGGCCATAGGATACACAGTAAATAGGATACAATGTGAGACGGGACAAGTTAAACTAAATACAAGGAAAATTTCCTGTTATCAAGATGCATTAGGCTGTGAATTAATCTCCCACAAGGAAAAATAGCGGGAGTTCCTTTGCTTGAGAAACACACTAGGTCAGGGGTCGGCAACCTTTCAGAAGTGATGTGCCGAGTCTTCATTTATTCACTCTAATTTAAGGTTTTGTGTGCCGGTAATACATTTTAACGTTTTTAGAAGGTCCCTCTCTCTCTAAGTCTATATTATATAACTAAACTATTGTTGTATGTAAAGTCAACAAGGTTTTTAAAATGTTTAAGAAGCTTCATTTAAAATTAAATTAAAATTAAGATCTTATCAGTTTAGTGCAGTGGTTCTTAACCTGGGATGAATGCACCCCCTGGGGGTGCAAATGCCCTTTCTGGGCGTGAGACATGCGAGATTTTTTTTTTTAAGAAGGTAAATCATCGAAAACACAAATTAAGCACAGACACGTAAGTATAACTACTCTCTTTCATCAACCCAATGTATAATGTTAAGAAACACTTTTTTTTTTAACAATTACTGTAATATACAAACCAAGTTTTTAAGTTAATTGTAGAGTAATTTTTGATAAGAGGTGGGAGAACGTATTTTGAGAACTCCAGACCGTCAGCGGGATGAGTGGAGCCGGGTGTAGTGTATTAAATTGCTCCCCATAGGAATGTGCTACTTACGGTGTACCACTTAGGGGTGCCAGTCCTGATGCTCTGAGTGATATGGTAAGGGAACAGGGGTGGTTGGATAGGCGTGGGAGTCCCGGGAGGCCTGTCAGGTCTTGGGGATGTGGATAGGGACCAGGGCAGTCAGGGGACAGGGAGCAGGGGGGCTTGGATGGGGGGGGGGGAGTCCCAGGGGGGCAGATAGGGGTGGGGTGGTCCCAGGAGGAGGCGGTCAGGGGACAAGGAGCGGGGGCGTTGGATGGATGGGAGGTTCTGAGGGGGGCAGGCAGGGGGGCAGGAAGTGGGAGGGGGCAGATAGGGGGTGGGCTGTTTGGGGAGGCACAGCCTTCCCTACCTGGGTGTAGTGTATTAAATTTCTCCCCATAGAAATGTGCTACGGTGTACTACTTACGGCCGTCAGTCCTTGTGCTCCGCATTCCTACGGAGAGAAATTTAATACACTACAGGCAGACAGAACCCCAGACTGGCGGCGGGCTGAGCAGACGTTGTTCTGGGGTTCCATCTGCCAGCTCCTGCTAGTTGGGGTCCCAGCCACTGGCCCCATTCAGCCCACTGCCGGCCTGGGGTTCCATTCACCAGGCTGGCAGCGGGCTGAGTGGGGGCGGCGGCCGGGACCCCGGCCAATGTGTCAGTAAAAATCGGCTTGCGTGTCGCCTTTGGCACGTGTGCCGCAGGTTGCCAACCCCTGCGCTAGGCAATGTACAACATGGGAAATCCTGCCCTAGCAGAGGATGGACTAGAGGCTCCACAAGGCCTTTTCCTTAACGTCCACGATTCTGCTTTGTGTTGTCAGAACTAAGGAGGGTCACTGCCTGCTGTGACACCCTTGCCACAGTCCAGTGGGGAGTTGATGGTCACTGCAGAGAAGACGTAGCAGGAAATCTGGAATTGAAACTTCGGATTTTTTAAGACCGATTTATCCTTTTTCTGAGGATAGAAAAGTAAAGAATAAATCATTAAAGTTCCTTCTTAAAGCAAATGTGACTATTGACTCAGGACCAAATCAATGCCTTGCTTAAACACGGTACTGGAAATACAAGCTTTACGGGTGGTCATAAGATCATAGTAATTAGGAAAGGAAAAGACATATTAGGTCATCTGGTCCATCCTGCTGCTAGGTCACAGTGCCCTGACAGAGGGTGTCTAAAATACTAAATGGATTTAAAATTTTTATTAAAGCTAATGTTAAAATTATCTAATACACAGGTTAAGGAAAGAGTGCCTATACATCTGGGCATAATGCTTAAATTATCCAAAAGTACAAAGTTTTTGGTTTAAAAGTCATAAAATACATATCGTATATAACCTGCAATATCCCGAATTAAGGTTAATAAATTTAACAATACAGATAAAATATTAGCATCCAAATATTCAGGTACATCACTAAAAGTTATGTTAAGAGTAGCTTGTGGAAAGCAAACACAGCAATGAGTGTATAGTGTCCCTTAATAATTGAGAATTTAGGATAGGTTGACCCTCAGTAAATACAATCCATCAGAAAAGTATTTCAGTTACTTTTCCAACTTCCCTTCTCAGTGGCGCTCCAACTCATCTCTCCTGGTATTGCCAATGTCCGGTGATGTGTTCTAAATAGATGTCCCTCTCCTGAAGGATGCCATCCGCTGCCAGTATGTGGAAAACTTGAAACAGAAGCTGGACCAGGGCAGGGCCTTCAAAGTGACGTGCAAGTGGGATGCCAGCAACCACTACCTCCCAAGGGACAGTTTCACCCGATTTGCTGACTGGAGATTCATCCACAGGGCCTGGCTCAACTGCGTCCAGCTACATGGAGCCATCCACCATGGGAATCGGGACAAGTGATGCAAAAAGTACGGCTATGCCAATGAGATGTTACCTCATGTCTTGTGTAGTTGCAAGCCCCATTCCAGAGCCTGGCAGCTGCACTACAATTCCATCCAAGTTCACCTAGCTCTCGGAGTGATGATTGTGTGCTCTGTATTCTTCACCTGTGGCACCAGGACTCCCAGTTCCTAATGTTCTTCACACCACGTCCAGTGGCAGCCAATATGCTTCTCCAGCTGTTGGGTAGCACTGCGGGCATGAGTCCAAAGTGAAGCAAAGTCTCTCCCATCTCTTCCAAAGTTGCCTTCCAGGGGTCCGCTCAGGCAGGTGGCAACATCTTGGTTGGAGGGGGTCCTAGTGATTCACTTCCTGATGACGTCACGCATAGCATTCGCTGCGATATTCCTCACCATGGCATCCAGGCAAGTCGGAAGGCATGAGTGATCACTGCAACATCACATATATCACCCGTTTGAGGGATGTTGGTGCCGCCGTGCCTGAGTGAGATGTACACCAGTTCATTGCTGGACCTCTGAAGAAGAAATGTCCACTTCTTCACTGTTGTCTGCCCTGTTAAGATTGGATCTTCAAGCCTCCAGGGCTACAAGTTCTCACAACTCACTCCATTATTTTGTGGATGTGCCTCTATCTGGATGGATCTCATCTCTGACAGCTGTAGTTGTGGAGTACAGAGTGATGCAGGACAGCATCCAAAGTAGAGTTACTGCCTTTGTCGAGCTGCTTTTCAGGAAGGGATACCGCAAATGAGGCTGTATCCTCTTTTTTTTTTTTTAGCTTTTCCACTTTTCTTGTTTCTTCTTTTCATTCTTCTCCTTTGGTTTATTGGTTTTGTTATTTCTTCAGTGATTGGCTCTATCAGTGATAGACCTGAATCGGTCCACCTGGGGCTGATTCTGCTCTTAGGCACACCAATGTAAATCCAGAGTAACTCCACAAAGGTCCATTTATACCAGTGTGATGGAGCAGAATCTGATCCAGTGAAAGATAAGACAACTCTAGGAACTAAACATTACTTAGTTGGTTTGACTGTTCCAAAACCTGAAATTCTGTTGCCAGAATGATTAGTTTAGTAGATGTCCCCATAGAGTTCTTGATGCTAAAGCCTATCGTCCTGATTGTGATTTACACTAAGGTCACTTTGGACAGTGCAACGTGGGAGTAAGTTTGTATTTACTCCCGTTTTAAAACCTCTTAAAACTGGCAGAGCACAGTGGCCTTAGTGTAAATGAGTTTAAGGTTCTGGTTCTTCATCAGAGCCCTGTAGCTGGCTCCAGCCTGCTTCCTCCTTCAGCCAGACGGCCCCCCAACTATTCTCCAGATTTTCCTGTGAGAGTACGAATTTTCCAGTGGGGACCCATGTTGTATATTAGAATCTCAATTAGTTCCTTTGTATTTCAAAGATAAGCAAGTTCCTTGCGGAGGCTCGAGATGAGGTGCGGATTAGCCAGCGCCTATAGCTGCTTTGGTCTCTTTGGGAATCTCTTGACTCACTTTTTGGCATGATCAAGTTCACCACAAGGCTCAGCAGCAGCCCTTCCTGGACAAAACTGAATAACTGTAATCATGGTGCAAAGGCCAATGAGGGTGCTGGGAAATATCAGAAGAGGCGTTGGTGGGTTTTTTTTTTTAGTGCCTGCCTCTATGACCACTGCCCACCATTCTTGTCAGCTGTCAAGGGACTGGAGCTGATGAGAATCTTGCTCAGAAAGTGGGATTCTCATCAATTTCAATTCCCTACTGGCTCAAAAGCAAAGGAGTGAGCTGGCAGGGAGGAAGGACTGTGCCACCAACATGTGTGCTCTCAGGTCACATCCATCAGTGATGTCTATGGTTAATAGGTCACAGCATGATCGCCAGAATTCTCACTCAGACTGATCTACACCTCCTTCTGGAGGGACAAAGCTGCTTAAAAACAAGAGAGTCACTGTTTGGTGTAAGAGGATGAGTTTTTTAAATCTTTCATCAGTACCCCATTCACATGTCAATCTTATTGTTCCCAGTGCTCCTCCCTGTAGGCAGTCATAGGAGAGCAGTCTGGGATCCATTGCTTTTGCTACTGGACGTACTGTTTCAGATTTTCTTTCCTTTACTGCTATACAAACATGCATCATTTTAATCAACTAGCCTTCACGAATCCATGGAAGAGGCTGATTGGCCACTGAGTTCTGTGTCTGCTCGGTGTGACTGAACCAAAGGGAAGGAATCTCCCTGAAGCGTGAAAAGGAGGGCAGCTCAGCTCACCTGAGTGCAGTTGAAAGGGAAGTTATCTCACAAGCCTTATCAACCCAAGAGAGCTGGGCCACTGCAGTTTGCCCCTGTGTGACTGCACTGGTGCAAGTAGTAATATCCCCCCAGGCACAAAAGAGTAGCATGGCGGCACCCAGCACTCCTGCACCTGTGTTGTGGGGACCTAGCCCTCAGTTCTCTGTGGCCTGTTCTAGCCAGATACTGGTGTGGTCCTTGTCATCACAGTATCTGAGCTCCTCACAACCAGTCATTTGTGGAATGTATCCAGGAAGTCTGGAAGCATTATCACTGCTTTACACAGGAAAGGTTATCACCCCATTTACAGACTGGAGGTTTAGTGACTTGTTCTGATTACATGGGAAGCCTGTGAGTGAGCCAGGAATTGAACACTTCTCCTGTGCCCCAGTCTAGTGCACTACTCCCTAGATCACCCTTCCTCCCCAGGGCCCTGCCCAGCTGCTGGAAGGTCCAATGGATTGCTGCCCTAAGGATGAGGACCTTCTGAAGTCCACATGACCCATCTCCCTTCCTCTACACCCAAGACTGTTCAGGACTGAAACTCCGTGCTGTGCTTCGGCTGAAGCCTGGCTCTCCTAAGGGAATGTGTCCTGGGGGGTGCAGGCGAGTGTGTGGGTGGAATTTCTTCTGACTCCACTCCCCTTTCCTGCGGACCTCCAGATATCCACAGCACAGGAGTCCTCCTCATGTGTACCTAGGAGGTATGCAGGGATAGTCTTCTCTTCCTGATCTCTGCTCCCTTCCACATGCACCCATTACAACCTCTACTCCCACCTCAGAGGTTCCCATTGCAGGGCCTTGTGCACTGGTGCACCTCGGTCCACCCTATTCTCTGCCTATGGCACACAACAGTCTAGTCTCCTGTGGGCTGTGATACTTTGGCCTCATTTCATTTGTTGGATCTAGTGTGCAGGTGCTGGCTGGTGTTGGTGGCCTGTGACATACAGGAGGTCAGACAAGGTGATCTGGTATCCTTCTGGCCTTAAACTCTGAGATCTGTGCTCCTTCAGAGCTGAGGTACTTGGGAAGCAGCAGTGAAGGTGTGGGGGCTCCAAAGGGACATGTGGTGGGGTACAGAAGAGGAAGGGGCCTTCTCTACCCTGAGACACACAATATGTGATCAAGTGATTTGCTACTGTCACACCCTGGTGCTAAAGATGTAACGTGAGAGGAAGACGTGCCTTTCTGCCAAAGGTCACATTGATATGCTACTTACTCACTGGCGGAGGAGTTGTTGTTCTCTGGGTCCTGTGTGCTTCTTGTTAAGGAGGCCTAGAAAAGAATAAACGGAGCAGTGTTGTCATATATGAAATAAAACATTTGCAAATAGCTACCTTTGCATGTGAAGAGCCACATTGGCCCTGCCTTAGCACTCTATGCAACCTCAATGAAGGCAATCAAGGTGCCAGAAACAGACCTGTTGTTTTTTAGTTACAAAAGCCTCACTAGGTCACCTTCAGCATCTAAGGAGCCTGGGTGTCTTTGATCTGCAAATCTGAAATCATTAAACGTTAACTAATTAAGCCTCCTAATTTCCCTGTGAGACAGGTGAACATTATAATTCCCAGTTCAAAGATGGGTAAATTGAGGCCTAGAGCAGTGATGTGATTAAAGAGAAGTTAAAAGAAAGCTGCCCTGATTCTTCTCAGCTGACTAGTCTGAACATGTCCCTGAGGAGAAGCATGTCCCGCCACGTACAAACCAGGAATCGCTCCTACAACTGGCACTTGTAGTGAGAGTTGGTATCGCTGTGCCCCTTGCTGGCACCAACTGTCTTGCTGAGAGCTGACTTTATCTGTGACCCTTAGAAATCTTGGCCCAGGCCCAACATTCATTTTCTGTCAAAGGATGGAACTTGTCTTACACAAATGTTCACGAAAAGCAATTTAAAAGGACAGTGGATGCAAGTGAGGGGAAATCCTAGTTACAAATATTTTTTCTCCTTGTTTTCCAGCTCTGGTTAATATAGGCTTTGAGGATGTTACTGCAAAGAGCAAGTGGAGAGCAGGGTGGAACCAAGCAATGCAGGAGTCATATAGAACACCCTCTGCAATGCTGCATCTTAGGCTTGGCTACACTTGCGAGTTACAGCGCTGTAAAGCCACCCCCAGTGCTGTAACTCACTCCCTGTCCACACTGGCAAGGCATTTGCAGCGCTGTATCTCCGTGGTTGCAGCGCTGCATGTACGCTACGTTTCCGAGAGGAATACCGAGTGCAGCGCTGCTGCGGCGCCAGTGTAGCCACCCAATGCACTGTGAATGGCCTCCAGCATCATTCAGCAGTATCCCACAATGCCTGTTCTAGCCACTCTGGTCATCAGTTCAAACTCTACTGCTCTGGCCTCAGGTAACCAACCATGTGACCCACCCTTTACATTCCCCGGGAATTTTAAAAATCCCCTTCCTGTTTGCTCAGACCGGCGTGGTGTGGAGTGCTATCAGCGAATCTTTCCAGGTGACCATGCCTCCATGCGCCAAGCGAGCCCCAGCATGGAGCAATGGCGAGTTGCTGGACCTCATCAGTGTTTGTGGGGAGGAAGCTGTACAATCCCAGCTGCGCTCCAGCCATAGGCATTACGATACCTTCGGGAAGGTATCAAAGGACATGATGGAAAGGGGCCATGACTGGGACGCCCTGCAGTGCAGGATTAAAGTGAAGGAGCTGCGGAGTGCCTACTGCAAAGCCCGCGACGCAAATGGTCGCTCGGGTGCTCCCCCCGCAACCTGCCGATTCTACTAAGAGCTGGATGCGAAACTTGGGGTTAACTCCACCTCCACACCGAGCACCACCATGGACACTTCAGAGGCGGTGGGGAGGGAGAGGGAGGAAGAGGAGGAGGAAAACGGGAGTGATGGTCGTGGGCCGGATGGAGACACCCCGGAATCCCTGGAGCCATGAAGCCAGGAGCTCTTCTCGAGTCAGGAGGAAGGTAGCCAGTCGCAGCGGCTGGTACTTGGTGGAGGACAAACAGAAGAGCAGGTTCCCGGTAAGCGTTTGTTTTTTTTCGGGAAGGAATTTTTTCGGTGCAGGCTCTTTGAGAGAGGAGGGTTAGGCATGCATGCCTAGATGCGGAATAGTGCACTGATGTGGTTTATCACATCGCGGTAATTGGCCTTGGTAATCTCCTCGAATGTCTCATCAAGAACGTGTGCAATGCGCTTGTGCAGGTTTATCGGGAGAGCCACTGTGGTCCTTGTCCCAGCCAGGTTAACGTGTCCGCACCACTGTGCCGTGAGGGGTGGGGGGACCATTGCTGCACACAGGCAAGCTGCATATGGGCCAGGGCGGAAGCCGCATTGCAGTAGAAGACCCTCCCTTTCTTCCCAGGTCACCCTCAGCAGCGAGATATCGTCCAGGACGAACTCCTGTGGAAAATGTTGGGACAGTGTAGGTGCCCCCTGAAGCTGTTGGCTCTCCCCAAGGCACAGAAACCCAGAGGACAGTGCAGCCCTGAAACAATCAATCCCCCTTACTCACCATTTTGAGGCTCCCGTGGGATATGTGTGCTTTGTTTCGGACGGGAAAATTATGCTATTGTGTAGACCCTGTGTGTTTTCTACTCTGTAAGTGCTGGGGGAATCATTACTCTGTCTGGTATAAACAATGCTGCCTCTGCTAAATGTTGCATTTTGCCTATACAGCTGCATCAACCTTGAGACCTCAGCCATCCCTCTTATCGCTTGCTCAGAGACTACAAAGACTCAGGAAGAGACCGCGAAGAAGCAAAGATGACATGCTGCAAGAAGTGATGCGGCAATCTATTAAAGAGAATGAGAAAGCACAGAACCGGAGGGAGAGAGAAAGCAAGATCCGCCAGGAAAACGCCGTGCACCAGCGGCAAAGCATGGAGCATAGGCGGCAAAGCACGGATCGGCTCATAAGCATCCTGGAGCGCCAAACAGACACTATCCAGGAGCTGGTAGCCATGCAGAAAGAGGAGCAGTACCGCAAACGCCACCCCCTCCTACAGCCCTTGTCCCAAAACTCTTTCCGTTGTGCCCCACTGTCACCTCCAACCCACTTTCCCCAACTTCCGTGTTCTTCACGCCACTGCCTCCAACACCAGTATCTTCACCACCCAGCCCTGAAAACCATGACCCTTACCCTCTGCACTCAACCCCCATCACCATGCAGTATAGCTGTCCTGAAGTGCAGCACTCACTGCACAGCACACCAGACAGGACATATGCGAATCTGTGATTGTACCGTTCCCCACTCCACCCCCTTGTTTCTTTTCAATAAATGGATTTTTTGGCTTTGAAAACATTCTTTATTATTGCATAAAGTAAAAGAGTCCTTAGCCCAGGAAATAAACAGGCACTGCAAGTCTGCTTAACAACACAAGATTGGAACTACTGCACTCCACTCCTGTGCAGGGCACCAGATATCACTGCTGGTTTTCAGCCTCAAATTGCTCCCTAAAGGCATCCCTAATCCTTGCAGCCCCGCGCTGGGCCCCTGTAACAGCCCTACTCTCTGGCTGTGCAAATTCAGCCTCGAGGTGTTGAACCTTAGAGGTCCATGCTTGAGTGAAGCTTTCACCCTTCCCTTCACAAATATTATGGAGGGCACAGCACGCGGATATAACCACGGGGATGCTGTTTTCGGCCAAGTCCAGCTTCTCACACAGAGATAGCCAGTGGGCCTTTAAACGGCCAAAGGCACACTCCACAGTCATTCGGCACCGGCTAAGCCTGTAGTTGAACCGTTCCTTGCTGCTGTCAAGGGTCCCTGTGTAGGGTTTCATGAGCCACGGCATTAACGGGTAAGCAGGATCTCCAAGGATCACAATGGGCATTTCAACTTCCCCTACCGTGATCTTCCGCTCTGGGAAAAAAGTCCCGGCCTGCATCTTCCTGAACAGCCAAGTGTTCCGAAAGATGCGTGCATCATGCACCTTTCCGGGCCAGTCTGTGTTAATGTCAATGAAATGCCCAGGGTGATCCACAAGCGCCTGGAGAACCATAGAGGAATACCCTGTCCGAGTAACGTACTCGGATCCTAGGTGGGCTGGTGCCAGAATAGGAATGTGTGTCCCATCTATCGCCCCTCAACAGTTAGGGAACCCCATTTGTGCAAAGCCATCCACTACGTCCTGCACGTTACCCAGAGTCACAGTTCTTCTGAGTAGGATGCGATTAATGGCCTTGCAAACTTGCATCAACACGATTCCAACGGTCGACTTTCCCACTCCAAACTGGTTTGCGACCGACCGGTAGCTGTTTGGAGTTGCCAGCTTCCAGATTGCAATAGCCACCCGCTTCTCCACTGGCAGGGCAGCTCTCAATCTCGTGTCCTTGCGCTGCAGGGTGGGGGCAAGCTCCTCACACAGTCCCATGAAAGTGGCTTTTCTCATCCAAAAGTTCTGCAGCCACTGCTTGTCATCCCAGACTTCCATGACGATGTGATCCCACCACTCGGACTCCTCACTCTCACTGTCACTTTGGATCTTAAGGAATAGTTCGACAGCAAACGTGACGTGCTGGTGAGATAAGTCAGCATACGCCTCAGCAGTTCGGTCTCCATTTCCCGCAGACAGATCGCGCTGCACAGAAACCGTTGAAAGATGGCGTCAAAGATGGACGGAAACAAAGGGATTTCTGGGATGCGAAGCGATGCATCACCGGGCGTTGGGACAGGACCCAGAATGCCCGGCACCCACGCCCCCTTCCCACAACCCACGGCGCCAGAATGGGAAGAGGTGCTCTGTGGGATAGCTGCCCATAATGTACCGCTCACAGTAGCGCTGCAATTGCTGCAAATGTGGCCAAGACAGTACTCTGGTCAGCTATCAATGTGGACAGACTGCAGCGCTTTCCCTACTCAGCTGCACGAAGTCAGGTTTAACTCACAGCGCTGTACAGCTGCAAGTGTAGCCAAGGCCTTACAGTGCATTTTCATTTATTTTTTTTAAATGGAAGCACTTCCTTCCTTGTTACTGACTATGCAGATTTGCTTACAGAGTGTTCATCACACAGTGATTGCAGGAAGAAGGCTGCGTTGATGTTCATGTTTTCAGTGAGACAAGAAATGAAATGGGTGTGGGAGAGTTTCCCATTCTCAGTTCATCTTTTCTTTAATTAGAGAGGGACTAGAGACCCACCCTCCACAGGAAACCTACAAGAGAGGACAAAGGGGAGGAAATCTCTACAAGGTTCCCACTTGTTCAGGCGGGCAGGAAGGGGCAGGGTTTGCTCCTCTGAGGAACAGGCTGTAGGGCCAGCGCCTAAATCCTGGGGTCCCCAGGAATCTGCATGGATCCTGGGAGAGTCAAAAGCAATGAAGCAGAGGCCCTGTTTCTCTGAGCTGCCTGAGTTTCTAGTGATTCCTCCCCATGTGCCCTGTTGTCACTTTAATCAATGCACAGGGCTTCAAAACTAGCAGCTAATCCTTGAGCCCTGCCTTTAAGAGGGACCCTCACCCCAGGAGATGGGGGTGGGCACTGAAATACTGGGCTGTTGTATCCACCTGGGAGAATCTCTGCAGGGCTGGCAAGTGGGACAATGAATACCCTCCTTTCGCCTACCCTGATCCTACTCACCCACGACCTGCTCTTTATCCCCAGGCAGATCTCTGTGAGGTCTAGGAAAGCGCTGCCACACAACTAGCTGACCCTCAACTGTTTCACATAAGGGCCCTATCTATGCACAGATCCCAGGAATACAACACCCAGGCCTAGGGTTGCCAGATGTCCGTTTTTTGACTGGAACACCCAGTCAAAAAGGGACTGTGGCGGCTTTGGTCGGCGCCAGCCGTTAGAAATCCGGTTGGCAGCATAGGGGGGGCCCGGGGCTAAGGCAGGCTCCCTGCCTGCCCTAGCTCTGCACGGCTCCTGGAATTGGCTGCCAGGTCCCTGCAGCCCCTAGATGCATGGGCGGCCAGGGAGGCTCCGCGTACTGCCCCTGCCCACGTACTGGCTCTACAGCTCTTATTGGCTGGGAACCACAACCAATGGGAGCTGCAGGAGCAGTACCTGCGGATGCGAGGGCAGTGCGCAGAACCTCCCTGGCCACCCATGCACCTAGGGGCTGAAGGAACCTGTGGGAGCTGTGGAAAGCGCTGCCAGGACCCTGCATCCCGAACCTCCTCTCACATTCCAACCTCCTACCCCAGTCCAGAGTCCCCTCCCGCACCCAAACTCCCTCCCGGAGGTTGCACCCCCTCTAGGCCCCTTCCCCAACCCTGAGCCCCCTCCTACACTCCAAACCCCTCATCCCTGGCCCCAGCCCAGAGCCCACACCCCCAGCCGGAGCCTGCACCCCCTACCGCACTTCAAACCTCTCAGCCCACAGCCCCTCCCTGCACCCCAAATCCCTCATCCCTGGCCCCACCCCAGAGCCCACACCGCCAGCCGGAGCCTGCACTCCCTACTGCACTTCAAACCCCTCAGCCCACAGCCCCTTCCTGCACCCCAAACCCCTCATCCCTGGCCCCACCCCAGAGCCCACAGCTCCAGCGGAGCCCTCACCGTCCCCACACCGCAACTCCCTGCCCCAGCCCAGAGTCCCTTCCTGCACCCTAAATCCCTGGTCCCACCCCAGAGTCCACAACCCCAGCCGGAGCCTGCACCCCCCTCCCACACCTCAACCCCCTGCTCCAGCCCGGTGAGAGTGGGGGAGAGTGAGCGACGGAGGGAGGGGGGATGGAGTGAGGGGGGGCGGGGCAGGGGTGTTTGAATCATGGGGTTTACAAAGCACAGAGTTAGAGGCCAGTCAAATATGAATGTAGTTAAAACTCAGGCATGATCAGACCCGGGTGTTTATTTAGGCTCAATGACACTGATTTGTAATAAAATGAAAATTCAGCAGCCTTGCCAGATGTGCTATGCTATTGAGAACAATGTCAAGGCCAGTGTTTTCCTTTTCATCTTTCTTTCCCCCAATTCCTTCTGTCTTTCTGCTCTCACAGGAGGGTTGCTTCCAATAACACTCACACCCAGCCAGGCCAATTTGAATTTTTAATTTATTTATTTATTTATTTTCCTGAATCAGCCAATCCTGATTCCCAGGAGTTAACCTGATTCAGGGGAAGGGTCCAGCTGACACGAAATGGACAAACCTGCATAAGGTGAGCAGACTTTGGCCTTGGCTTTCATTTTCTTTGAATGGCACTGAAGGACCCGCCGCCGAAATGCTGCCGAAGACCCACAGAGCGAGTGAAGGTCCCGCCACCGAAGTGCCGCTGGGTGAGTAAAAGCGCTTCAGCAGGTGGCGCCTTTTTTTTTTTTTTTTTTGATCACTCTCCCTGCTCCCTTCAGGTGCCACTTGTGCTCAGTGGGGAAGCGGCCGCTGCCCTGCTCCCCCCTAGCTACACCACTGATAGCTGTGTCCATGCGAGGGGGTTACACTGACTTCACTACAGCTGTTTTTTATACTGATTTAGTTACGCTAGTGAAAAAAGTGTGTGCAGACAAGTTGTGAGTAATGACTGCCTCAAGGCTGGGATGGATGTCTGGTACCTGTGACCTTGCAAATCCTTGGCCTCTCTGTTAGGGCTGTTTACAAGGTAGGCAATTGGGTGATGGTGGCACTGGTCCATTAGCAACCAAGGACTAGATCTGTAAAGGTTTTTAGGTGCCTAAAGATGCAGTTCAGTACCTAAAGATCTATAAAAATCTGGCCCCAGCTTCATTCACACAGGCCCGAAAGGTTGTTTATTTTTCTTTCGCAATGCTCTGTTTGGCCTGAGAAGACTTCTTAGACTAATACGAAGCAGTTGCATGAGTCAGCGAGAGGCCCATTGGCGGGGTTGTGTGGAGAAATTGAGAATTTGCTCTGGTACTTTGGCACCATCTACACATTTTATGGAAGAAAAGAGAAACCTGCTCCCCCCTGACTCTCCAAAGGGACAAGGTATTGGTGGGAATGGTGTAAGGAGCAGTCTGACACCCAGGTGCTGACTTTTGTTTTTGCTGTTCTCCTCTCTGCCTCCCCAGTTTGAGCAGTGGGTGGGGCCGTGTGTGGAAGAGGTCGAGCGGGGGTGTGGCCTCAGGGCAGAGCACAGGCAGGGCCTCTGGGCGGGGTGGGGGAAGAGGCTGAGCAGAAGTGGGGCCTCAGGGCAGAGCGTGGGTGGAGCTGGGGGCAGGGCAATAGTCCAGGCACAGGGGCCCACAAAAGTTTAATCTGGCCCTGCGGGTGCTGAGCACCTCCTATTTTTTTCGGTGGGTGCTTGAGCCCCCGAGCACCCATGGAGTCGGCACCCATGGTCTGACAGGAAGCTGTGTCTCAGAGTGGAGAACCTTTCCTGTCTCTGCTGCTGTGGAACATACCCTGATCTTAGCGTGCAGGAGATTCTCATTAGAGACAAAGGGCCAGAGCCACCCGCTGAACTCCTGGTGCAGGGCGGGAGGAAGACACTGTGCCAGAGGGGTGCTTAACATCACATCATCCCCTCCACTACAGACGACCAGAACAACACCCAAAGACTGGGCGGCACTGTTCAGGGATGGGGAGCAGAAGGGCCCTGTGACTTGCCCCACAATAGCACAAAGCTGGCATCCCATGCAGTAATGCCTGTGAGAAGGCAGTACTGAAAACGCAGCCTGCTCTCCCTCAGTGGACAGAGAGCGTGAAGCTCCTTGCACAAGCAAGTATGAATCTCGCCCCCAGTGGTAAAGCGGCAAAGAGCACTTCATTTCCAACGACAGTATCACGCCATGTCTACACTGCACTTTCGTCGGTAAAACTTTTGTCACTTGGGTGTGAAAAAAATAACCCCCTTTAGCGATGAAAAGTGCCAGTCTGGACAGTGCTTTGTCGGTGGGAGACAAAGCTACCACCCCTTGTTGGGGGGTGATTTTATTTTGTTGGCAAGAGAGCTCCCTGCCATAGTGGAAGAGCTGTGCCGCTGTAAGGTGTGCAGTGTAGGCATAGCCTCAATCATGAGCACTGAGTGGGACTATACACTGCTAGGGGTATTTGACTCTGTTCTTAGCTCTGGGAGAATGTAGCCAACATTCCCAGCTTCCAACACTTTTCGAGGCAGGAGGATGGTGGATGTTTTAAGGGTGTGTTTAAATTATACAACAGATTTTTCCCCCTGTGGCTAACTCCTCCACACTGAGAGCTGTACGTGTTATGTGGGCGGAAGAGAGAATTAATTAGTCATCAGGACTGTCTCTGGTTAGTAAAACTTGCTTCACAATGCAAAATTAGCTCCTACCTGCCAGGGGTGCTGGAACAATATGTATAGTGGAGGTGCTGAGAGCCATTGAACCAAACTGTAAACCCTGTACATATAATGGAAAGCACTTCAAGCCAGAGGGTGCTGCAGTTCCCCCAGCACCCCTAGTTCCAGCACCTATGCTACCTTCTGTAAGGACCTCTTTCAGCGGCAACACTTGTTTCCAAAGACAAATGCGTATTAGTATAGGTATCTACTACTATGTAATCTACTGCCTCAAGAAAACCTCTGGGAAACAGAAAAGAGAGGAAGGTAAAATATAGTCTACACCTTCAGGTCTCTGCCCATGCTTCTGTCTGCTCTCAGTTCATCCCAGCTGGGCAAGATGACACGGTCAGAGTGACCAGGAGAAGGAAACGATCTCAGCAGTAGTTCAGGTCACATGGCATGAGATGTCCCAGAGTATGGCGTGGAATAGACATAGAATGAAATTTAACTCCACCCAGGTGTGCTCATGTTAGTTGTAATTTGTATGGTGCACATGCAGCAGGTAACTTACATGAATGTTTTATGTGAAAAGTGACGTTGGTAGAAAAAACACCTCTGCGTCCTGGTGGCCATTCTGTTCAGCTGTCAGTTTGAGTGCAGCACAGCTGTGCTGTGATGACATAAGCTCTTTGAAAGCAGCGTTCTTTTTAGTTAAGATTATAACACAACTACCGGTTTGCTTGTCCACTGGCCAAACTGCAAACTTGTGTTAAAACTAGTGGCTTGTGATCCACACACAAAAAAAGTGAAACGTTCAGCTTGGGATCATCAAGATCCAACTGTGGAAATTAACAAGGGGAGTTGGGCAGTTTGAAAAAATCTCTGTTTGTTTGGATTTTCCAACCAATCATTCCCCCGGCTGTAGCTAGGAGTTGATAGAATCACAGATGTTAGAGCTGGAAAAGATCTATTTATTAGGTCATCTACTCCATTTCCCTGCCAATGCAGGATTGTTCCATACAGTATGTTTTCTAATCTATTGGTCATGGAATGAAGGACTTGACTTGAGGGCACTTTTGACTACTAACAGTAATTTTTAAATGTTGAAAATGATATTTAATAGTGTTGAATAAAATACATTGTTTATTTCCACTTTAAAAAGTATTTCAACAAGAAAAGGAACACTATTTAGTGCCAATGTAAAAGTAGCTATAAAAAGTGTGTGTGTGTGTGTGTGTACGTGCGCACACACCTGTGTGCAATGAAAAAGGTCTCTTTGGACTATCCATATGAAATACAGAGCATAGATAAGATTCAGCTAACCAGCCACAAGGTGACACTGTTTCACACAAATCTACTGAAAGGGCACTTATCTGAATGTAAAAAGGACCAAATCAGATTTCTAAAAGTACATTATAATCCATTGGACTATGACTACTAAGTATTATATACTACCATTAACTATACCATCCCATATGCAGTGCTGTAATGTAATCACTTTATGTCTCTATTAAGTAGGTGCTACTATAACACTGCAGAAGGCTATTAAAAAAAAAAAGATTGCTTGCACATTTTCCATGTTAGGAAGCCAGGAGCGTGATGAATGAGGCCATGGCATCACAGTCCTTTCTGGTTTCCATAGAGAGCTGCCACCACGTCCTGTACTATGGCAGCTTTTGTAAAACCACAAATATTCTTTTTGAGCTGAGCAAAGAAAAGTGAGACAGAAAAACAAGAGTGATCACTCACGCTCTAGATGGGTGAGTGGGTGGCTGAAATTAAATGGAAGTTTAAAAAGGAATGGTTTCAGAGGGGCATCTGTGTTAGTCTGTATCAGCAAAAACAATGAGGAGTCCTTGTGGCACCTCAGAAACTAACAAATTTATTAGTCTCTAAGGTGCCACAAGGACTCCTCGTTTTTTTAAAAAGGAATGGTGACTGCTGTCAGAGTGATCCAGGGGTCCCAAAAGAATAAGAATCAGGAGATTTGGGTTCTATTCCTAACTCTGCTGCTAGCCTCAGTTTCCCTATCTCTATAATCAGAATAATACCAGTCCATGTATGAGAACTGCTTTGAAATTTCAGATGAAAATGCTCAGCGCTCCAGGTTGCAAAGGAAAAAACCCCTGACCTAACCTGAGAGTTAATTCTCTTTGCAAAGCCCCTGTAATTGTTTGTTTCTCTTCAAATGACTTGGGATGGGGGAGAGTTGAGAGTGCTTTTGTCAATTGTGTTAGCTCAATTGAGTTAGGTTAACTAACTGAAAACCCTTCTTTCCACTGGAGTAGATACAAGCTGACATCTTTGAAGTCATGGTAGATGATCATGTTGTATCCTAGCCTCCTCCCTATTCTAAGCCAATGGTGCACAAGCCTCTGTCCATGGGTGCCTCCAACCCACTGGGGTGTTTCTTGTGGCTCCTCGCTTTCTGCAGACTGTATGCTGTCATTTAAAAGTATTCCATTTGAACCAATGCAGACCTGTCTTAGGGCCAGACTGTGCCCTCCTCTCCTACCCTGAGTACCACCTTACTCTCCAAGGTGTTGTCATCATGCAGGTTTCATCATGAGTCAGAGGCTCAGAATCTTGCTTATTGTAAAGAGTTAGCCTGAAACTAGTGCTTTGAGAGATGGGAACTGACCCTGATTTATCTCAGGGTGGTGCTAACTCTGAAGCCTAATGTGATGGTGTAGATGTCAACATTCTTCACTAATATTTAAGTGAAATATCCAATTGATATGACTAGCCACTAGGGCTGGATACCAGAAATTATAGAAAAGATATGAAAAAGATATTAGGTGAATGGCTAATACCTTTAGAATACTTGAGCATATCTGTGAAGGACAGGAGTACTGGCAAAAGTGAGTTGGAGAGGGCAGAAAGGTACTGGGTTTGATAGATAAATCCTGCAAGGAGTTTCAGCAGCATCTTGTAAAAGGCTAAAAATAGTGCATTGTATCACATATCAGTATATGCTGTATCCACTTAGACTTAATTAGATGAATTCAGACATGTCTGCTTCAGCCTTAATTCTTCATTTCTTGGACCTTTATTGATTTGTCAGTTCAGCATTTTACTAATACCTACTCTTATGGATTAACTTTCTCTGGTTTATTTTTATAAAAAAAGTAACCCTGTTCATTACCTGTCATGACTGACTGTAGTTTGCCAATTTATGTTATACATAAGAATATACAGAATATTAAAAATGTAGTTACCTAAAAAGAAGCCTACACATAACAGCCAAATTTCAACTGAGCTGTCTTATTTTTAAAACCACCACCACCAGCAATATTTGAGTGCACATGTTGGAACAAAAATAGAGAGCCGTATCCTCTAGCCCTTACATGAGTAAAGATTAATTAGTGAAGTCAATGGGATTGCTCATGAGTGAGAATTACTTATGTGAGTAAAGGTTCTAGGATCAAGCCTTAATTTTAAAATTGAGTGTGTTTGAGTTATAAGAGCAAAAAAAGGATATTAAACCTCTATTTTTCCGTGATGTCTAAATAAGACTTCGCTCTGAGGTTAGTTTGTTTTAAAATGTGCCCATGGTGATTGTCGACAAAATAATTACTCTGTTAGGAAATTATATCAAAGTTATCATTATCCCTTGCAAAAACAGAGTTTTACAATGGAAAGACGAATATAATCTTAAAGTGAGACTGTCAGGGCTTTAAGCTTCCATTTAGCCTAACCCAAAAGTTGTTAGCATCTGATGGGGAAAGTCCTCTGAATTCTAAATATTTGTTACTATTTTTTAATCTATCAGTGTATTCCCACAATTTTTGTAGTCCCTCCTGCAGGAGCAGCATCTAACAAACAGATCACGGTTCTTGGTGCCCTTGGTATCATACTAAGGTGATACAGAAATTGAAGTTAATGTTGTCTTTCTTGGATAGGATAGTTAATTTCAGCTCTATTCACAAGAAAATTCAATAGTTGCTGTATAGAATAAGGCTGAGGTGTTGGTTGCTGTTTTTTTCTGATGGTACCATTGTTACTGCAGTGAACTGGCAAACATTAAAAGGTACTGTATCTATATATGTGTTCAGGTTCAAAACTATTGCTTACATGACTGAACAAAGGAAAAAATGTGAGTTGTGCTGTATGCTTTATTTAATGAGCTGTGCTGTATGCTTTCTTTAATGACACTGGGATTCTTTTACAAGGAATTAATCGAAGGAGGAAAAAACCTTTTAATGGAGCACAGAAAACTGAGACTGGCATGACCCTTCCATGATTATATTTCCCCTAAAAGAGAGAAGGAATTTGGGGAAGAGCAGCAGAAATGATAAAAGGGCTGCAGGAAATGATTTGTCAGGAAAGATAAAAAGAACTGACTATGCTATAGCTTGGTAAACCACTGGCTACATCGACTGATATTACAATGATAGACTTTTCTAACGTACACCGGGCTTAAATAAAGAACCGGCAACGGAAAGAGAACTATCTAAGGGCTCACCCCACAACTTTAGCTGAAGGGCATAAACACCTAAGAGAGATGGAGAAGGAGCTACAACTAGGAGTAAAAGAATAAAATGAAAAGAAAGGGCAAATTAAGCTATGCAAATGTCCCCATAGAAAGGGGAGAGCCCTATAGCTTGGGATGCTGCAGATGTTATAGGAACTGGTTCTGCATTGAACTCAGGGAACTGGGCTGGCTGGGACACCCCTCCCAAGGAGGCAGGCTAGCTGGGAATCCCAGAAGAGATTAAATAGATAGGGGACCTGCAGAGGAAATGGATTAGCTGGGTGATAGGTTATAGGGGGACTTCCAAGGGGGGCAGGCTGGCTGGATCCCAGGGTATTGGGTTAGAATGGGAGTCCAAGTGAGGGATGGGGCTAGGTGGATCCTCAGGGCAGTGGGTTACATGGGATCCTGGAGGGGTGGGGCTCACTGGATGCAAAGGGCATGGGTTGATGGGGCCCTGGGGGGTGGGCCAGAGGGGACACCAGGGGCGGGATGGGTTGTCTGGAACCTTTGGCCTTGGGGCCTGGGGGTGGGCTGGCTTTCCCCCCAGGCAATGGGCCCCAGGGCAATGGGGTAGAGTGAGCTCCTGGGGGAGTTGGGCTGGCTGGATCCCAGGGTCATGAACCCTGGGACCATGTGTTAGAGGGGGAACTGGGAGGACAGGCTGGCTGGGGCACTGGGGACTGGATCCCAGGGGGATGGGTTACATGGGGTCCATGGGTACAGGCTGGCTGGACCCCAGGGTGATGGGCCCCAGGAGGAACTGGCTCTGGCTGGCTGGGGCCTGGATGGACGGGCTGGCTGGATCCAATAGTGCTGGAACTAGGGCTGCTGCCGCACCCCCTGGCTTTGAAATAGTATAACAAACACCAAATACATGGTTTATTATAAATAAATGATCTGGAGAAAGGGGTAAACAGTGAGGTGGCAAAGTTTGCAGACAATACTAAACTGCTCAAGATAGTTAAGACCAAAGCAGATTGTGACGAACTTCAAAAAGATCTCACAAAACTAAGTGATTGGGCAACAAAATGGCAAATGAAATTTAATGTGGATAAATGTAAAGTAATGCACATTGGAAAAAATAACCCCAACTATACATACAATATGATGGGGGCTAATTTAGCTACACCACGTCAGGAAAAAGATCTTGGCGTCATCGTGGATAGTTCTCTGAAGATGTCCACGCAGTGTGCAGAGGCAGTCAAAAAAGCAAACAGGATGTTAGGAATCATTAAAAAGGGGATAGAGACTAAGACTGAGAATATATTATTGCCCTTATATAAATCGATGGTACGCCCATATCTTGAATACTGCGTACAGATGTGGTCTCCTCATCTCAAAAAAGATATACTGGCACTAGAAAAGGTTCAGAAAAGGGCAACTAAAATGATTAGGGGTTTGGAATAGGTCCCATCTGAGGAGAGATTAAAGAGGCTAGGACTCTTCAGCTTGGAAAAGAGGAGACTAAGGGGGGATATGATAGAGGTATATAAAATCATGAGTGATGTGGAGAAAGTGGATAAGGAAAAGTTATTTACGTATTCCCATAATACAAGACTAGGGGTCACCAAATGAAATGAATAGGCAGCAGGTTTAAAACACATACAAGGAAGTTCTTCACACAGTGCACAATCAACCTGTGGAACTCCTTGCCTGAGGAGGTTGTGAAGGCTAGGACTATAACAGCGTTTAAAAGAGAACTGGATAAATTCATGGAGGTTACGTCCATTAATGGCTGTTAGCCAGGATGGGTAAGGAATGGTGTCACTAGCCTCTGTTTGTCAGAGGATGGAGATGGATGGCAGGAGAGAGATCACTTGATCATTGCCTGTTAGGTCCGCTCCCTCTGGGGCACCTGGCATTGGCCATTGTCGGTAGACAGGATACTGGGTTAGATGGACCTTTTGTCTGACCCAGTACGGCCGTTCTTATGTTCTTATGGTTTCCATCATCAGCACCCCCCACTATAAAAACTGTTCTAGCACCTCTCGCTGGATCCCGGGGGGACAGGCTGGCTGGATCCCAGGGCGATGGGCCCCCGGGGGGACAGGTTGGCTGGATCCCAGGGCGATGGGCCCCTGGGGGGACGGACGGGCTGGCTGGATCCCAGGACGATGGGCCCCCGGGGGGACAGGTTGGCTGGATCCCAGGGCGATGGGCCCCTGGGGGGACGGACAGGCTGGCTGGATCCCAGGGCGATGGGCCCCGGGGGGACGGGTGGCTGGATCCCAGGGCGATGGGCCCCGGTAGGATGGGTTACTTTGGCCTGGGGACGGGCTGGCCAGATCCCAGGGCGATGGGTCCCTGGGGGACGGGCTCGCTGGATTCCAGGGCGATGTCACATGAAATCTCTGCTCGGTGTCCCCATCCGCAACCCTGATTTTGAACCTTTGACCGTCACTCCACTCCCTGTTTTTTCATTAGTTGTCCCAAGAGATTAGTTGGTTCCTGGGTCCAGTGGTCCCTCCCGCTAGGCTGGGGAAGGGGCCTTTAGAAGCAAGCCCGCCCACCTCCCAGTTGTTTCCAATAAGGCTGGATCCCTGGGCGATGGGCCCCGGGGGGACGGGCTGACTGGATCCCTGGGCGATGGGCCCCGGGGGGACGGGCTGGCTGGATCCCTGGGCGATGGGCCCCGGGGGGACTGGCTGGCTGGATCCCAGGGCGATGGGCCCCGGCGGGATGGGTTACTTTGGCCCGGGGGGATGGTCTGGCTGGATCCCTGGGCGATGGGCCCCGGGGGGACGGGCTGACTGGATCCCTGGGCGATGGGCCCCGGGGGGACGGGCTGGCTGGATCCCTGGGCGATGGGCCCCGGGGGGACGGGCTGGCTGGATCCCTGGGCGATGGGCCCCGGGGGGACGGGCTGGCTGGATGCCAGGGTGATGGGCCCCGGCGGGATGGGTTACTTTGGCCCGGGGGGATGGGCTGGCTGGATCCCAGGGCGATGGGCCCCGGGGGGACGGGCTGGCTGGATCCCTGGGCGATGGGTCCCGGGGGGACGGGCTGGCTGGATCCCAGGGCGATGGGCCCCGGGGGGACGGGTTACTTGGGCCCCGGGGGGACGGGTTACTTGGGCCCGGGGCCGGGCTGGCTGGGCCCTGCCTCTCCTCCCTCTTGGTGCCTGGGCTCCGTTCTGCTCCGCTCCCGCCCCCCTTTCGGGGTGGGGGTGTCACTTACCGGCTGGTCCCCTCCGGCGGCACCGCTGCCCCGGCCGCTCCCTGCTGCCACCGCCCCTGGGTGCCGGTCGTGGCCGGCCCAGGAGTCCCCGGCGGGCCCTCGGCGGGGCGGGCCCGGGATGGGGGCAGCCGGACCCCGGGCCGTGGGGAACAGCGCCCCCGGCTCCTCGCACTCAGCCAGCACCTCCTCCAGTAGCTCCCAGTCCGAGTCCTCCGCCGGCCCGCCCGGCTGCGGCCGCCGCCGGCTACTGCTGGGCAGCTCCGTGGGGGCGGGCGCCTGGCTCCCCTTGGCCTCCTCGCCCTGCCCGCTGGGGGCGCTGCTGCTTCTGCCCCACCTGCCGGGACGATCCGCGCCGGGGCTGCAGCTCCGCTTCCTCCTGCTCCTGCTGCTCCCGCTGCCCATGCTGCCGCTGCTGCCCCCGGGCGCGGGGTGCTGGCGGGGCCTCCTAACGGGGTGACTCGCCTGGCTGGGATTCCACAGGCCAGCTGCTGCCGCTGCCTCGGAGCATCCTGGCTGCTGCTGGGGCAGGAGAGGCTGATCCCGGATCCCCTTTCTCCCCTCCCTGCCCCCCCCCCTTTCCTTAGAAGTGAAGCGACTGACTCCTCCTGGGGTAGGTCCAGTAGTAGCAGCCAGCGAGCACAGGAGCAGCAGCCAGGGAACCTGCCCTCCCAGCTGCCCGGAAAGGAAATCGGCTGTTTGGAAGCTGCGAATCCCAAGAATTTGCCCTCGAGAAGGAACCAACTGGGTGTAACCT
The DNA here is from genome assembly GCF_013100865.1 of Trachemys scripta elegans. NCBI lineage: Eukaryota > Metazoa > Chordata > Testudines > Emydidae > Trachemys > Trachemys scripta. Next base: position 173,793,981 of record NC_048300.1, read on the forward strand.
CGCTGTGAATGTGAATGTGTGTGTGTGTGTGTTTGACCATGGATTTTGTGTGTGTGTGTGTGTGAACATGGAGCCAGTTCAAAAACAGCCTGGAAAAAAAATCTTCAAAAAAGGAAATACCACAAAGCAGTGCTCACAACTTCAATCTGCTGTTGGGTCTAGTCGGTGGAAACTATGACAAATAAACATGGATATTTTTATTTTGTGTGTGTGTGTGTGTGTGTGTGTATGTATGTATGTATGTATGTATGTGAGAGAGAGAGAGAGAGAGAGAGAGAGCCTGGACTGTAAAGTGAAAGGAGAGAAGAACTCAAAGCAAATCTTTAGATTCAAACTTAAGTTTAGTCCAGAGAAATACAGCCTTTTCCTCTTCACTCTTCCCCCAGCACAATGTTTTCATATTCTCTCATGCTTTCCAATTCAGTTCCTTTAAGGGCAGGACAAAAATCAAGCTATTTATACAACATATTTGGACTCTTGAACACAACCAGGGCACTGGTCGGATTAATTACAGAATAATTATGGATTTTGGACTGTAGGAAAGGACTGTGCTCTTTCGAAATTGCCCTTTCTAAAATGTGAATCAGATAGTTACCAAAAAGCCAAACAGGCTGAGAAAATAAGATCACACAGTAACTCATAAAAAGAATGTAGTATAAATTACAAATCAAAATATGCATTGATCCTTGGTTCACATTTCTCAAGGGGACAATAAATTGTTTCATATTATCTTCTTTTTTAATATGTGCTGTGTTTCACACCCCAGATGCATGCGATCTAGCCCCAAACTCATACTTTGGCTTCATATGGCTGTTATAGATCTCCAGATGGATAGTGTACAGGCTAGTCATACAAATTCTTCTTAAGATTGATCTGCCCTAGCAAATGGACCATTAAAAAAAATGGCTTTCAGTAGCAGCTCCTCTGAACTGGTATAAAAAATGGGCTTACACTACACAAAACAATGTTTAATCCTGTTACAACCTGGCCCCATCCTCACTTTTGGATGGACACCAGTCCATAATAAACAGACCCAAAGCCTGCCCCACATGCTTCTAAGCCCCTCTGAGTCTGGGTAGTGACTGGTATGGTTCCCATTATGGGTCTGTCAGGCATACTCCCAGGAGCACACCCCAAGTATGGCACCCTTTAAGAGCAGTGGGATCCCACAGTTCAGCTACCTCTATCCTCCAGGCCAATGACCCAGCTCTCCTGAATCCCCAATTATTTAGATATGTTCCCTCCCAGTGATCACCTGGCTCTGGGAACTGATTTCTAGTTAAACCCTTCAGGGCCAACATGGCAGGAAAGCAAGGGAACACAGGCTTAGCAAAGGAATTTCTTAACCACAGACACTTTACTCTTAGGCTATGTCTACACTACAGACCTTACAGTGGCAGAGCTGAACCGCTGTAGCTGCACCACTGTAAATTCTCCCATGCAGCTGCTCTGTGGTGGCGGGAGAGAGTTTTCATGTCGGCATAATTAAACCACCCCAGTGAGCGGTGGTCACTATGTCAGCAGGAGAGTGTCTCTCACCGATATAGCACAGTCCACACCTGCACTTCTGTTGGTGAAACTTATGTTGGTCAGGGGTATGTTTTTTTCACACACCCCTGACTGAAAAAAGTTTTACCGACAAAAGTGCTAGTGTAGACATAGCCTTAATAAAACACATGAGAGAGTTACAGAATCTTTGAAAAACAACAAAATCCAGAACTCACTCTGCTTAAACTGTTCTGACCCCGCTGTGCGGCCTGGGTTGGATCAGTGTCTTTAGTCTGGGCAGCCCTTCCTGCCTTCTCTCTCCTTAGTCTGATCTTCTTGCATGTGGTAATAGTTTGATCCCTTGCTCAGAGATGCACGCACTTCTTAAAACACTATCCCTTTTTTGCCCATGTGCTTCAGTGAGAGGAATTTCAGGCTCCAGCCCTGCTTCCCTGCCCATTGGCTTCTGTGTAGAGAGTCATTCAAAGTCAGTGGTCTACCAGGAGAAAACTCACTGCTTCAGTAGTGAAGAGCCATTCAGTGTTGATAGCTTGCTCATTGTTATCTCTGAGGTGTCCCACAACCCTGCGTGATCAGAACAGTGTCTGGAATAGACTGACCTTGTCAGGATCAGCCTAGTTTTCAACTCAAACTGGATGTCTTAATCTAACTTGGAGATTACAATATGAAGTGTAACCTTCATTCTGTCCTTCAATCAAAAATGGCATTCATAAAACCAAAGTGGAGTTCACAATTTGGCCCAGACACATCAGCAATCTGTTACAAATCCCATTTAAGAAATCTGATAGTAGAACTTTCAGGAAAACTGTTGTCCTGAAACAGCGTTACCCTGAGCAAAATCCTATTATTAGAAACCAGTAAGTAACATTAATTATTAAAATAAAAAAATTCCATGTTGTTATTATTATTCCAGTACCACCTACCAGCCCCAATCAGGCTTGGAGATCCATTGTTTTGGGCAGTTTATAACCACAGAATAAAAGCTGATCTCTGCCCTGAAGAGTTACAGTCTAATTAGACAACACATACAACCAAACATAGACTTCATAACACAAACATAAGCATCCAAGCACTATCAGCAACATGTATTAATTGATGCCTTCCTGTCTTGGAAGTCTTTTATAATCAGGTAGATGTTTAGTTACTGAAAACTTCAGATTCGTTTTTGGTACTATTTTTAGTGCCCTCCCTCCCCCCAATATATACTGTAATGTGGGAGAGAACTGAATAAGAGATCAGTCTAAACAGAAACCAGTGTAATCTGGAATGTATGCTGGTGTGGCAGGGAACATAAAAGGAGAAGAAAATTCAATAATGGAATAGTTAAAGCTAATACTGAACCTCCTTATAATTAAATTTGATTTGTTTCTACAATCTTTATGCACCTGAAGCTCCAAATGAATTTAAATGAAATTATCCATTGCATATGAGATCAAACATAAGAAACTCTAATATAGCTAATCTCCATTGATAAAATCTCTATTTAGAATATAGAAGTAGAATGAAAGATCTACTTTGTGTCAATGTGTAAATTATAAGGCTGTAGAAAGTAGACCTCTATTTATGTGGCCAAATCCTACAGCTCTCCCTCCGTCCAAACACCCATTGACTCACATGACAGTTTTGCTCATAGACTTTAAGGTAAGAAGGATCATCATGATCATCTAGTGAATCTGACCTGCACATTGCAGGCCACAGAACCTCACCCACCCACTCCCATGAGTCCATTAATGGCTATTAGCCAGGATGGGTAAGGAATGGTATCCCTAGCCTCTGTCTGTCAGAGAGAGGTAATGGATGGCAGGAGAGAAGTCACTTGATCATTACTTGTTAGGTTCACTCCCTCTGGGGCACCTGGCATTGGCCACTGTTGGTAGGATACTGGGCTGGATGGACCTTTGGTCTGACCCAGTACGGCCAGCTCTTACCAGTCAGGCAGATCAAGGTCAACTGTCAAGCTTAGAATTTTTAGTATCCTAGGTAACATAAATAGACTATATTTGTTCTGTGCTTTAAAGAATCAGGCTCCTAGTTAAACTGTCCTTCAAGAATATAACTTCCTGTTGATGAAAAAGATCTACAGATGATCTGAAGTCACGGAGTAGACCAGATTGCTACTCCACTTCATCAGAAAATAGTAAATACAGCTTTCGTTTATAATAGTATAAGCAGGGGTGTATGAACTCTCCGTTGACATTCATGATTTTCCATAGCACAGCTTTACAGGACCCAAATTCAGGTTCCCTCCCCTCCTTGCCCATGGGAAGATGGCTATTACATGGGCTAGATAATAGTAGTGTGGGGCTCTGCTGAACATTGTTGGGGCAGGGACAAGGATTAATTTATGTCGTTGCTTGGTTTGATCTAGGGTAAGTGATATGGCTGTTTGTTTATTAGTGTATTTTAAAAAGATTTTCAAGGGCACCCAGCGCAATGGATGGGCGCTTTTTCACTACAGTCTAGCACAAATGTGAACGATTGAATAAATAATGCAATTGGCCTGTTCCTCTGTTATTGTGAATTCATGGCTTAATACCAGTGTGTGTTTGTTTGTAGTCACACGGGCTCTGATCCTGGGAGGTGCTGAACAGCCTGGCCTCCCATTAATGTCAGTGGGCCAAATCCTGAGGTCCTTACTCAGGGGCAGATCCCCAGCTGATGTCTGATCGACATTGTCATAGCTTCACTGACTTCAGTGGAACCATGACAACTTACACTAGCTGTGGATCCATCCCTCCACTTTCACTTAGTGCTTTCTCAGAGAAGACACCTATACCTGCGTAAAGAATCACTAAAGTACCTGATATTTGGCCTCATGGAAGTTTTGGATGCCCTGCCGAAAGGCAGGACAGGGCCCACACATACCGTAAATGACATTGCATGATTCTTTTACCTTCTATAAACACACTGCCAGGATCCCCTGCCCTGTGTACTCGCTGGGATGTTGTGCTCAGCTGTGTTCTCTTGATCCATTTTATTGACCTGCTGTAAAGAAGCATTTCTGTCCCTTTCCAAACGTAATTGTTGCTCCGGCTCCTGAGGGCTGCGGATTGAAATTCTTTTTGTGTGGTGCTAACGGGGTGCATTCCTCCCTGAGTGGAAGGGCATCCCAGAGATCAGGGACAAAACCTGTCTTTCAATCTTTTAACAAGAAGAAGTGAGCAAATTCCTCCTTTTGCTCCATCTTTTCAGCCAGGGTGAGTGCCGCGCCAAGCCGGGACTGCTGTTTGTTGACTCTCTCTCTTTCTCTCCAGCTGGAATGTACACATAGGCACACAAAAAAGGGGATCGCTGCTAAACTTCCTCTTCTGAGGCTGGCAATGGCGTTGTGTTCAGGCCCAGATCATTCGTAAAACTCACATTAGGCATCTTCTAACTCACAGCAGTTATTAATTTAGAGACCTTCTCTGCTTTCTGAAAGACTGAAAACTCCCAGATCACTTCCTAGCTACCCTTACGGAAACAGCCTACTCTTTACTCTAGAGCAGTGCTTTCAGCTTCATTTGGATGGGATGCCTATGCAGGTAAACTACCTGTAAAAAGGGATTAAAATATGTCACAGTTTGAATTCATTTGCTGCTTATTATGTTGCAAATGACAATGCTCCAGCCAAAAAAGTATTTCAGTATTTTACAGTAATGATTCGATGCAGTGCTGCATGCAATTGCTGAATGCTGTGACATTTCCTTTCCATAAAGACTCTTTCTTTTTCTTTCCACCAAGACTTGAAAATTAAAGGGTAGATTTTCAAAGGGACAAAGGGCTGGTGGGCACCCAACTGCCAGTGAAAGTCAATGAGAATTGACCATCTAAGTCAATGGTTCTCAGATAGGGGTAGGTGTACGCAGAGATCTTGCAGGGGGTACATCAACTCATCTAGATATTTGCCTAGTTTTACAACAGGCTACAGAAAATTCACTAGCGAAGTCAGTACAAACTAAAATTTCATACAGACAGTGACTTGTTTATACTGCTCTATATACTATACACTGAAATGTAAGTACAATATTTATATTCCTATTGATTTATTTTATAATTATATGGTAAAAATGAGAACATAACCAATTTTCAGTAATAGTGTGGCTGTGACACTATTGTATTTTTATGTCTGATGTTGTAAGAAAGTAGTTTTTAAGTGAGGTGAAACTTGGGGTATGCAAGACAAATCAGACTCCTGAAAGGGGTACAGGAGTCTGGAAAGGTTGAGAGCCACTGATCTAAGTCACCTTTATAAACCTCTCTCTACATTCCATTGCTAATATATTGATTGACCTTATAGCCACACTTGAAAACTGATGTTTGTTTCTTCTAGTAATACAATCACTTATAACCCAATATCCATATCTGTGTGTGCTTAACTCCCTTGTGCCCAAAGCACCTACCTAGTTTCTATCAGCCTTGGAGTGACTGTTTTATTTTGCTGTGATTCCTCAAAACCACTAACGCCACTATATTGTCAATGTGGCACTTGCCAAACAGGCTCTTTTGGACTTACAGGAATGAAGAGCAAGATGATGAATGGGAATACATGAGCGGATGGACAGATGGCCACTGTGCCATCTTACTGCCAGGATTGTTTTGTAAGAGGGTTTGAGGGTCAAACAAGGTGGATTTGCCCCAGACACCTCCTATCAGAGCAGCGGAGGACTGTGACTGCCAGCAGGACTCTCGTCTCTCTGTTATGGGAGTCTTCCGTATTGGAAAACTGGGGGGTTTTATTTTAAAATAATAACCAGCTCTCCTCAGGTTGGCTGCTCCTCCTCTCTCCTCAGCTCCCTGCTTCCAGTGTTTCCCTGCAGACAGGGTGAGGAGAGCAGAGAGAAAAGGCAACTGCTTAGGCCAATGATGTCCTGACTGCATCAGATCCCCTATCCCAAGCATAAAGTGCTGTTGCAGTAAAAGGTGACTATACAATTGATATCTCTTGGGCTTGATCCTGCTCCCCATTGAAGTCAGTGGTCAAACTCCCATTGGCTTGTATGGGGAGCAGGATCTGGCCCCACATCTCTTTCCTGTGAGCCATATTCAGGAGTTCTAACTCCAACAGATCATGGCCTTTGGCTCTATGCCTGGAGGGGCTCCTCTGTGCACAGATCTCCCTCTGGCCAGGCAGAAAGTAGGGATGAGGGTCAGCTGTGTCTGCAGCAGCACTGCACTTCACTCAGACCCTGCAGCTTCTCCCAGTGTGTGTGTGGGGAGGGGATGGGGGAGGAGGAAGGAAGCCAGGTGGGAGCATGCAAGACAGGCGTGGGCTTTTAGAGGCAGACATCATGAGAACATAAGAACGCCCATACTGGGTCAGACCAAAGGTCCATCCAGCCCAGTATCCTGTCTACCAACAGTGGCCAAAATGCCAGGTGCCCCAGAGGGAGTGAACCTAACAAGTAATGATCAAGTGATCTGTCTCCTGCCATCCATCTCCACCCTCTCACAAACAGAGGCTAGAGACACCATTCCTTACCCATCCTGGCTAATAGCCATTAATGGACTTAGCCTCCATGAATTTATCTAGTTCTCTTTTAAACCCTGTTATAGTCCTAGCCTTCACAACCTCCTCAGGCAAGGAGTTCCACAGGTTGACTGTGCGCTGTGTGAAGAAGAACTTCCTTTTATTTGTTTTAAACCTGCTGACCATTAATTTCATTTGGTGGCCCCTAGTTCTTATATTATGGGAACAAGTAAATAACTTTTCCTTATTCACTTTCTCCACACCACTCATGATTTTGTCACCTGAGGAGTCCCGGACCACATGGCTCAGGTGCACCTTTTGAGCTCTGCTGGCCTTTTGGCAGCATGAAGAAGGAAAAAGCACAACCTGTTTGTGGCACCAAAATGATATGTCACTGAGGACCGTGCTATTATCATTGGTATTATCATAGCACCTACAGGCGCCAGTCCTGGACCCAGACCGCATTGTGCTAGGTGCTGCACGAACACAGAACAATGTAACAAGGGTTTCCTTGTTTAGTAGGATAATGGGTCTGTCAGTAAAGTGTGATCTCTTCTGCACAGGCAAGGTCAGAGGCTAGGAAGGAAGTTAATATTCACCATTCTGGGTTTTTTTCAGGAACTTGTTTTCACCAGAAGATTTCTAGGGTGAATGTTTTTAGTCAGACAATCCATGGAAGAGACTTATCTCATGACAGTGCCCAGGTAACTAGTTCAGTCTGAAATGCCACTTTGTGAGTGTAAAATTCTTCTCCTTCTGTGCTACTTACAATATTTTCAACAGAATGCCAGTAAAGACTGTGCACGCCTGGTTTATGAGTTCTGGGTGCCCATCAGTGTACAGGAACTCTGGAATGTTAAGGGGTTTTCTTATCAACAACATATCTGAGAAACAATGGAAATGTCCTTGATATTAGAGGATTCAGAAGAAATCTCTTCTTGTTGCTCACTAAGACTATCTTCTTGAAATGCCCCTCTCTTCAAGTTTCTGAGTCATTTGACCAAGAATGTTTAGCTGTCATAGACTAAAAGATAAGTATAGAAAATAACCAACTGAATGGTATTAGAGGTTAAAAAGTTTACATAGTCATTTTTAAAAAGGGGCATTTTTAGCTCAAACACCCACCCTGTTCTTTAATAAAAGATTTAGAACCCACAGAGTAAGCAGAAAAATCTTCGGCTTTCCTATTGCCAACTGCCTTGACTAGAGTCATCCTTCAGTGCCCAAGGTTTATTTATTAATCTGCCTTTCTAGTATTAACTTGTATGTACATAAGGCAGCCCCTAACTTCATCATCATTCAAATAAGGGAGTGATTGCCTGAAAAAAGGAGGAGGTTTGGCATTTGGGCCTGGTTTTCAGATCCGGTTGATTTCAGCTGAAGGTGTGAGTGCATAGTATTTCTGAAAATCAGATTCAACTTTGCCTTTAGAGTAAGTCAGTAATTTCCAAAGCACTTTAGAATGTCGCTCTGAATGCAATGATCTCTCACTTCCTGTGCTTCTGAACATTGTCCCAACCTGCTGTGTTATAAAATACAAGGCACAGAAAAAGCTGTTCCTGAGTGCAAAGCAAGTATCATTCTGCTATAGAAACGGAAAGGAGTTGGCTTCACTGCTATGAGCTAAATCAAGAAAAACAACTGTAGAGGGGAGAGAGAGATGTGTGAGGTCTAATGGTGTGAGCACAAGATTGGGAACCAGGAACTCTTGAGTTAGTATCATTATTACATTTACGGCATTTCTTTTGATATTTTTGTGCTGCAATCTTAGAGTCTGATCCTGCAAGGTGCTGAGCATTCCCATCTTTTATTGATATTAATGGGAATTGAGGGCACTTGGCAGCTTGCAAGATCAGGTCTTTTTTACTGAAAAGCAATCCTACAAAAGGATTTAGAACAGGAAGTGAAGGAAAACTACAGCTAGGATTAAGAATATAATTACTTGAGCTGGAATTTGACCTAGAGCTGTGGTTTAATACTCCAGCAGAAACTGCTTTATAAATTAGTACAGAGAAGTTTCAGATATTCAGCTGAGGCATCGTCTTTACAGGATCTTTCAGCATGGGTTGGATATTACTGCATCCACAATGTTATTTTAAACATTTATTTTTTCCTTGGCTCAGCTTTTTAAAAGAAGAGATTTGTTTTGTTTAAAAAGATGGGATCTAAAATCAAACCAGGTGGAGTTTTACATTTCATGCACTTCAACACGATCTCTTTCTCCCTTCTTCCTAGGGGAGGGAGAGCTGTGAAAGACCCAAAGACTCGAGTTGTGAAAGTATTTCCGCCAGCAAAGCATCTGGCTCCTTGGCAAGCTTTACAGTGCACTGGGCGGGTAGCTTTCAAGTAGGCGGAATATGGTATGTCTCATATGATCAGGCTGTGTGCTAACAGACCGTGCAGTTGATCTAGTCCTGCTGGACTACACTTTCCACGGAGTCTCCCTTTTAAGTCTGACAAATTATATCCAAAGGGTGAATAAGGCCCTGCACAAAGCCCTGATGCGGTGCACGGTACATGATAGGCCTTTCCTAATGTAAGATAAAGGCTTTTCATTGCCACTTCTATGTGTGAGGTCTTAAGACTACACATTTGATGAGATGCTGGACTCTCTTGTCAGCATACAGCTGTCAGCACTGCACAATTCAGAAACAGTGGGAGAAATGCAGACAAACTGTACAGTACTCTAGGTGCCTGACTTGTGCGCAGGCATATTTTACATCAACAGGACTTAGAGATGGGCTAAAGCTGCAGCTTTGAACCCAAGTTCCCCCCATTCAAGCCCCCTCTCCGACAGGAAGGTGTTTGTTTCCCAGGTCCAGGCTGGAAGTGGTTGAAAGCTCTCAAGAACAGCTGATCTCATGAAACTTTTATTATTCAAGGTGGCCAGAATGTCATCGGATTAGGTTATCTCATGAGATCTCAGCTATTTAGGGTTGAACAGTTTAGACAGATTTTAGCACTGTCAAATCTGGATTTGAATAAACCTAAAGCTCTAAACCTAACTGGATTTGAATCCAACTTCCTCATCTCTTTCCATCTCGTCTCTTTTACTGGATGCTACATAGCATGGTCTAATGGATCAGGCCCTGAACTATGACTTCAGAGACTTGCATTCAGTTCCTGGCTCTACCATAGACTCATTGGGTGACCCTGAGCAAGTCACTTAATCTACCCTGTGTTGTGGTTCCTAATCTGTAAAATGGGAATAATACTCACAGGAGTGTTGTGATTTTAACATCCATTAACAAGTGGGAAGAATACAGATATTTTTCTGAGGAGGGTAGCTAGCTAGATAACTTGTAAGTAGCTAGAGAGAGTTTGTTTTTTAAGGGTAATTTCAGAAGCACTGATTTTGCATACTGTAGCTGTACTAATTCATTTCCCATCTCTTGAACTGGACTGAAGTTATGTACGCATTTGTTAGTTCAACCTTGCATGCCACATCCCTGTTGATCACCTCAAGTCCACCTGGCTCAAATAAATGACCTCACACATTCCGCCAGCTTGATTTAGACAGACCCCATTGATTCTGTGATGCTGTGTTTAGCAGGAGACCAAAGGTCAAGTGGTCTCATGAATGATTGTTATAGGTCACAGCATAAGCAAGCTGAGCCCATTTCTCAATTGTCTCTTCATTATGAGAGATGCCTCTTGTTTCATACCTACATTTACCTTCATCGCAAACTTGGTGTTCTCATAAATTATTTACCTCACTACCATGGAGTCCTGAAGCTGAGGTTAGAGGGAAATGTAAATGTGTTAACAATGTAACTTCAAATAGCTTTAATCTTCCTGGGATCTTAGATTTTTTTTTGTCCCTTATTTTGGGCCTGCTCCAGTTAAAGTCCTGCCACGTCTAGAGAAGCAGAATCAGGTCTTGTATATGTTAGGGAAATGGATCTCGTTAACCCCTAATACGGAGGCACTTACCCCTTGCTTAGATACGTTTAACTTGTGTTAGTAACTTATCAATGGGCTTTTTAATCAATGTAATAAACCAGTGCACTTCTCTGGTATAAACAAGGCCTGTGTCTTTGGTCCATAGTCAGACCATGGCACGCTTATGGTATGGTCCTTGTTATAAACTGAGCCAAGCTGGCCTCAAGCACAAGCCAAGGAAGCTTCTGTGATGGAGGCAAATGCCTGGGTGGAATGGATGTGAAGGAGCTGGGTGATTGGGGGCAGTCCAATAAGCCAATAATAGCTCAAACTGGGGTGAAGGAGGAACTACCATCATGTTGTTAACTGCAAAGGAAGAGGTGGGTGTGGGGGAAATGAACTACATATCTGTAGTAACAGGTGCAGTGGGAAGCTGTTGCATCGAATTCATCTTTTTAGCATGCAATCATGGGCTTTTCCTTGAGGGGAAATGCTTCACATTTTTCTGTCTGAATTAACTCTTGCTGTACAGGTTAATAACAGAGAAGTGTAGAGGAAATACTTTTTTGTAAAGTCTGATCTACACTGTGTACAAACTATCATGTAAAATGGGCCTTTTAGCATGTATTTAGCAATCCACCAGTTGTTCCTGAACAGTCTGAGATTTCGGAGCATAGAGACCTGTACCACATTCATTTCTGTGCTGACAGGGGCAGGGTTAAAACACCTCACTCGTGTAGTGCAGCTGTCATCATAATGCTGGATCCAAAAATTGGGGGCAGATGGGTTGTTCCTCTGCTGATGTCCTAAATATGGGTCAGATTCTGAGGTCCTTACTTAGGTTTTATTATATACTCAGACCTGACTCAGGTGTCTCCCTTTGAACTCAATGGCTGCATCTGCACTGACAAAAATAGAAACTGGAATCGACCCCGCTACACCTCTACCAGTGGCAGAAATGGTGGAAGCTGTATTGTGTTGCAAACAGCTCAATGGGTGGTTGTGTGTTTCTACCCCCACATTATCTAATGCTATTCAGCGCAGGCTTAGATGACATGGTGGTAAAAATGCCCAAGCCCTGTCTACATGACAGTTTCCACTTTTGCTCCTGCTGGAGGAGCCGCAGCATTGGTGAATTATGGGGTCTCATTTTGGCCAGTGTAGCTAAGACTAACTGGGAGTTTGCCTGAATAACAACAGAGACAGCAAGCACCACAGGTATTGGCCCAGTGGAAACACAGCTGAACCTAATATTGAAGGGCACATATTTGCTTTTCTACCATTCAGGTGCTGAACACAGAGGGGATTTCCCCCACCCCCAAAATTATTCCAAATATTTCAGTTTTAATGATCACTTATCTATTTGTATTCCCATAGTGTTCTAAGGCTCCCCTCAGAATTCTAACCCCATTGTGCTGGACTCAGTACAAACTCTTTGGGTCCTTGCCCCAAAGATCTCCTTGTGTGGGAACCTGGGGCCTGCAGGATGTGGGCTTCTTTTAAGACAAGACAAAATAGGCAGGTGTAATAAACAAATGGAGAAGGGACAAGGGTAAAAGTGATAGGAGCATGCCGTTACCTAGCCTAACTGCATACACTGGGAGATGTTTCTGCAATAGTCAATGTTTCTCTTAATTGTAAGGTATTAATAAAAATATCATTACGTCAGCAATTACTCTATTTCACACATTCACTGGATTTCACCAGTTGCCACACAAAATGTCTTTTACACTTTAACATGTATCTATTTAAGAAGTATTACCCACTGGATGTGAGTTTAAATAAAAATCATTTCACGTCCTTGCAGTTGCTGCCAAATCACTGTGCCTAAATAAGCAAACGATTGTCACCATAGCAATTGGGTAATTATTCACTTTAATACCCAATGTGTTTAACTAACAACATTTGGGTACGATCTCTCCCAGGAGGCTTGTCAAATGGATCACTTGCATCTTCTTGTAGGCAAACTACAATACATTATTCAGCTCAGTAATGGACTCGAGCTATTTGATTGAAGTAATCTGTTTGGCCCTTTGGATTTGCAGTAGCATGCAACTCTAGGAGTGATTTCCTCTAAATTCCAACAGACATGCTGTTGTTGTCTAGGCTGGTCTTCAGATGTGAAAAACAAATAATTGGTAAAATAGTTTTATTAGACAAAGATTTAAGTGAAAGGAACATATTTTCTTTACAATGTCTTGGTCCTACAGGCTGGAAGGCCCTTTCTGCCTTACAGAAGAAATTGTGCTATCAACGCCTCATTTTTAAGCCTGGTTTTGGCCAATAGGGGAACAGTATGTTTTCCCTGTCCACTCACTGTGGCAGTCAGATACTATGGGCATGAGTGTGCTATGAAAGCGTAAACAGAGATGAGCCTGAACCGGAGCACAGAATTTGAGCCTCCTCCAAGTATGGGAATGTTCAGATCTGTATTGTTACTATTATTTGTATTTTTAATCGCAGTGCCACTTAGCAATGCCAATCAAAGGCAGGAGCAGCAGAAGCCCTCTAAAAGTGTGTGTGGGGGGCCACGGGCCCATTCCCGCCCCTTTCTCCCAAGGCCCCACCCCTTCCCCCCTTGGTCCCACTCCTGCATTGACTCTTCCCCCAAGACTCCGCCCCCTGCTCACTCCTCTCTGCCCCCCCCATCGATCACCCTTACGGCTGGTAAAAAGTGGGAGGGCCATGGCTCCCTGACGCCACCTGTTCTGGCTCCCCTGATCAAAGGTTAGGTACTGTATGGAAACATAACAGAGAAGACAGGGGAAACTAGGTGCTCCAGTGGATAGGGCACTGGACTGGGAGTCAGAAGACCTACAGTTTATTCCCAGGTCTGCCACTGACCAGCTGTTTGGCTTTGGGCAATTCTGTGTCTCTGTTTCCCCTCTGCCTATTCAGACTGTAAGCTCGTCAAGGCAGGGACTGTCTTTCACTATGTATGGGTACGGTGCCTAGCACAATGGGGCCCGGATCTTGGTTGGGCTGTAAGGCACTACTGTATTTTTAATAATAACATAGGCGTGTGCAGGGGGTGTGCCGGGTGTGCCTGGGCACACCCTAATGCAGGGCAGGCAGAGCTGTGGGGGGGCGGGGCTACGTGCTCCCGCAGGGCAGCGTGTATGGCGCCGTGCTGAGCCAGACGCTGCTAGGAGCCTCCGTCATGGTTGGGGTGGGGTGGGGTGGGGGGCAGTCAGGGGACAGGGAGCAGGGTGGGTTGGGCTGGGGGGGTGAGGCGCTCTCACCTCAGGGGCAGCTCCCCCCTCCACAGTGTCCCTGCATGCAAGGGAGAGTCTCGGCAGAGGCAGGGCAACTCTGTACGCTGCCTCCCTCCCCCCTCCCAGTGCTGACCTGGTTCCCAACCCATTGGCCAGGAACCCCGGCCAATGGGAGCTGTGGGGGGGCAGTGCCAGAGCTGCCTGACCGTGCCTCCCCTGCAGGCTCGGGGAGGGAGCTGCAGGCAGAGAGAGCCTCAGGATATCTTCAGGGGGACAAGGAGTCCAGGGCAGCCTGGGAGGTTAGCGGGGGGTCTGGTGCTGGCAGCAGCAATGACCTGGCCCCAGCCTGCTCTGCTCCACCCCACCGGCTCCCAGTGTTGCTCAGTGGTGGGGGTTTGGGGGAAGGGGTGGGGCATGCTGGGGCTGGGTTGCTCGCTGGTGCCAGGCTCCCTGCTAAGCCCCCAGGCTGCCCTGGACCCTGTGTCCCCCTGAAGCACAAGGCCCCCCAAAGCACGGGGTCCAGGGCAGTTGCCCCGATCCGTCCTATGGTTGGGACAGGTCTGCTTGGGCACCACCAAAAATCATACAAACCTGCCGCCCCTGATTGGATAGGGGGTGGGATTATGGAGTGGTGGTTAGGGGCGGGGGTCTCTGGAGGGGGCGGTCAGGGAGCAGGAGGTGTTGGATGGGGCATGGGAGTCCCAGGGTCTGTCAGGAGGCGGGGGGTGGATAGGGGTCAGGGCAGTCAGGGGACAGGGAGCAAGGAGGGTCGTGAGGGGGTCTTTGGAGCTGGTGGTCAGGGGACAAGGAGGTGGGGGGGTTGGATGAGTCGGGAGTTTTAGGGTGCTGTCAGGAGGCAGGGGTGTGGAGAGGGGTTGGGGGAGGCAGGGAGCGGGGGAGTGTTGTATGGGTCGGGAGTTCTGGGGGTCCTGTCAGGGGGTGGGGAGCAGTTGGATAGGCGTGGGAGTTCTGGGGGTCTGTCTGGGGGCGGGGGTGTGGATAAGGGTCGGGGCAGTCAGGGGACAGGTAGAGTCCTAGGGGGGCAGTCAGGGGACAAGGAGCAGGGAGGCTTAGGTAGGGGGTGGGGTCCTGGGAGGCAGTTAGGGGCAGGGGTCCCAGGAGGGGGTAGTCAGGGGACAAGGAGCAGGGGGGGTTGGAGGTTCTGAAGGGGAAAGTTGGGGGGTGGGAAGTAGGAGGGAGTGGATGGGGGCAGGGTGGGGGCAGGGCTAGGGCATGGCAGGGGCGGGACTAGGGCGGGGCTCCCTGGGTGCACACCCTAATGAAATGGGCTGCGTGCGCCTATGAATAATAATAAAGAGTCCCTGCCCCGTGTGTCAGGCAGGATGTGACTTTTCTCAGGCTCATCATCTATACGCTAGATCTAAACCAGGCCCAAGCTCTGGGGAAGTTCAGATGCAGCTGTAAACTTCTTGGCTGAGGCCAGCTCCAGGGCAGCCTACCCAAACCTCCTCAAGCCTTGAGGAAGTTCAGATCTGGATCCGAACACCTTAGACTGAGCCTCTGTCTAGTTATGCAAGGACAAAACCCTACCCACTCCATTCCGGGAAGCCAAGCTAGCATCAGTGGGGATTAATCTCACTTGTTGCCAGCATGGTTGCAATTGGCGTGTGGGCAGGATGGAGGAGTAACAACTGTAAGTTGTTTTTCTTATATGAATAACATAGACTCATAGACTCATAGACTTTAAGGTCAGAAGGGACCATTATGATCATCTGGTCTGACCCCCTGCATGCTGCAGGCCACAAGACCCTTCCCTGGACTCTGCCGTTGAAGTCCCCAATCCTGTGTTTTAGTGACTTCAATCGGCAGAGACCCTCCTGCTAGTGATCCCTGCCCCATGCTGCGGAGGAAGGCGAAAAACCTCCAGAGGCTCAGCCAATCTACCCTGGAGGAAAATTCCTTCCCGACCCCAAATATGGCGATCAGTAATACCCCGAGCATGTAGGCAAGAGTCTCTAGCCTGACCCGTGTTGGCCATTATACTATTTACGTACCATTGCTTGGTTTTCCTTGGCTACTATGTTTTCCATTAAACCATTCCCTCCATAAACTTATCTAACTTAATCTTAAAACCAGACAGGTCCGTCGCCCGCACCGTTTCCCTCGGAAGGCCGTTCCAATATTTCACCCCTCTGACGGTCAGAAACCTTCGTCTAATTTCAAGCCTGAACTTCCCCACGGCCAGTTTATATCCATTCGTTCTTGTGTCCACATTAGTACTAAGCTGGAATAATTCCTCTCCCTCCCTTGTATTTATCCCTCTGATATATTTAAAGATAGCAATCATATCCCCCCTCAGCCTTCGCTTTGTCAGACTAAATAACCCAAGCTCCTCTAATCTCTTTTCATACGACAGGTTTTCCATTCCTCTGATCATTCTGGTCGCCCTTCTCTGCACCCGTTCCAGTTTGAGTTCAGAGATGAGCCTTAATCTGAATTTCCTACAAGCCCAGAGGAGTTTAATTCTGTATTCTGGTTCAGCTCCATTGCTAGTTAATAATAAAATATTACAGCAAAAATGTGCAGAACCCACTCTCCAAATCAGGTTGTAAATCCTGGAACCTGAAAGGAATGTACGAAGGAATCACAAAACAGCTTACTGTAAGTAATGTTTATTTACAGGGGAGGTTGAAGTCCGGCCTTCCAGCACTCCTAGTATGCACTATACTGTTGGCCAAATTTCAAACGGGCTGCCATCCACTCAACAGCTAAATCTCCAGCACAGAACTAGCTGGGCGTGCAATCACTGGGCTCTATGTTCTGCTGCTGTCATAAATTAGGATGGACAGATGCAAGAGGCAGTCCCAGCACAAAGAATAATCGTTAAGATGTTTCACGTCTGGCAGGAGATCTAGACTGATTGGGCAAGTCAGGGCTGGCCGGGCTGAAAATAACAACCTGAGTGGGGAAGAATGTGGTGCCTTCATACAGATAGAATTCCAGCTGCCAGGGGGGTCAACTGCACAGAATGAACTGTCTTGGGATCAGTGGCACATAGCGTCTGAAATCTAGGGGAGGAGATGCATACAAAGAATGGACTTTAATGGTGCAGTTGGAGTACCCAGCTACCTTCAAATAAAGATGCAGTTGCAAAGCCCTGGAAAGAAGGTATAAGGCACTACTACTGGGATTGAATCAAAGGGAGAAAAGATCCCCTCTCCCCCACCCCTCGAAAAATGTAGTGGCAAAATAAATGTGCCAGATTTCCTTCTCATTTTCTACTTTATCTTCATGCTCAGACACAGCTCCGTCTCTTCTGTCTTCCTCCTTGACCCTCATTTTCCAGGGGTCTTCATTCTCCGGAACTGTGGTGTCATCCTTGACTTTGAACCCTTTTCTCCTCCCAAAGTCCCATGTGTATAAATCTGCCTCTCACCAACCCTGCAACATTGTCCATGGACAATGCTGCCTCAACTCCAGCTCTGCAAAAATCCTCATCCATGCCCTTGCCCCTTCTCACCATGGACCCTGGTAATTCTTTAGCTGATGCTAGCATGGTTTCAACTATAGTGTGGATGGGGCCTCTGAGGATCAGTCCCTTGTAACCTTTTGAATTAAAGAGTTGTCTGCAGAATAAACCCTCCTAACATTTAGGAACAAATTCCAGGAATATGGGACATGAACATCAAGTCTTTCTAGAGGTTGTCACTTGAACAAACTGTCAGCTAATAGTTAACAGAAAGCAAATTTTTGTTCTGAAGATTTCTTTATCTAATGTGCCCTAAAGTCTCAGGTGGGGTTAATGCTCCACCTATAATAACATTGGGCTATGTCACAGGGTGGACTGGACCCTTTAAGAGGAAGCTGTGGTGGAGAGTGAGAAAGGCTCCTGCAGGGAAGACCCTGAGTCAGCAGGGAGTTTTGGGACAGTACCTCAGGGAGGAGGATCTCTGCCCAACTTAAGGCTGAGGGGGAAGATATTTTGTGTTTATTTTTAACTCCTTGCTAATAAAACCAGATCCTAAGAAGGGTTGTTACGGCACAGAGAGAAGACTTTTGGTGAGTCATTGAGGAGTCCAAAGGGGGAAACTGAGGCAGGGTGCCACAGAGCCATCCCAGGCCATGAGTCAATGCTCAGGTGGCAACTGGCCCTCTGACAAGCTGAAATTCATTCCTGGTGTAACTTGAAGAAAGTATAGGTTGGAATTTGGGAAGAATTTGGCCCTTTCAAATACAATCTATTTAAGGCTCTTTAGAACCAACATCCTATCCCTTCCATCCACCATAAAACAGCTTAGATTAAAATTTATTTGATGAGGATTTCAAATGGTGGAGAGGTCTTTATATCAGGAAGCCATTCAGGAGATCCTAGGTTGAGTCTGACATTTTGACTTGTTTACCATGACCTGGTGGAGCTGGTCTAAAACCCTCTGAAGTGAAGGGAAGTCTTTCCCTTGACTTCAGTGGTCTTTTGTTCAGGCCCTGAGAGAATCACAGAAGTAATTTAAAATGACATAGTAGAAACATTGACCATGTTGATCGATCCTTGTAAAAACACTGATTTCAGCTTCAGAAGGCAGCTAATCATTTGTCCTCAAATACAAGTAGTAGTTCCTGGCACCCAATCCTGTACTCAGACCACTGATCTCTTGAATTATAGTAGTTCATTTATTTGTCAAACAGCAAGATACCTGCTGATCAGTGTGTGTGTGTTCAAATGGTTACTTCACAGCAACCTTTTCTAAGAGCTGTGTAGGAACATAGTGTGCAAGTATTAGGTTGGCATAACATCCTCATTGTTTCATCTGATGAGCTCTGGATGTGCCATTTACAGCTTACATATTATCAAACTCAGACAACAGCATTTTGTAGCTTGGTACGTGACATTCTGATCAATTACAAAAAATAAACCATAAACATTAAAAGCACTTTACTCATTAATAACATTGTTCAAACATTAGCTAATTAATCCACACAACACCCCAGGAGGTGAGTTCTCTCTATTTTACAGGTGGCGAGAGACAGCGTTTAGGGGTAGATCGTCAGGTGATATAAATTGTGATGGCTCCACTGACGTCACCCCATGCACATGATTGCGCAATTGACTAGGTGTAATATAGGACACTGACTTGCAGTGTGACCTGGGGCAGATCCTCAGCTGATGTAAATTATCATAGTGCCATTGTGTGGAAGAATTCCTTTCCAACCCTGCCAGGTGATCAACATTTGGTCTGAACCATGCAATATAATAATCAGACTGCCTGCACACTGTGGCTGCAATTATGAAAATGGGCCTAAAACGATCATGTCCTTTCTAAATTCCATACACAATATTTGATATGAGGATTTCATATCATTTTATCTGAAAACATTTGGCTTTGGCCCAAAATTCATTTTTGCTCATTCATGATGTTTATATTATTAAACTTCTGGTCACATCCACAAGCTACTAGGTACTTTGTAAGCACAGGTTCTGTCCCCAAGAACTTACAGTAACTGAAATCCAGTAGCTTGTTCTAATCAAACTTAGGGTGACCAGATGTCCTGATTTTATAGAGACAGTCCCGATTTTTGGGTCTTTTTCTTATATAGGCTCCTATTACCCCTATCCCCTGTTCCGATTTTTCATATTTGCTGTCTGGTCACCTTAATCAAACTATACTTCACAGAAGTGGCTTTGTCTTACTCCCATAGCCACAAAGGCAGTGTGGGAGAGACAGTCTCTCCTCATGATGGGTGTAGCAATGTGTAGTATATTGGTGGCTTCTGGTAGGTAGGCCAGTAGGAATACAGGGAACTCAGCTTCTTGTCTTACCACTTCATTGGGGTCATGTGAGGCCTTCATTAGTGATTGTAAAGCACTTTGAAATCCTTATAGAAATGCCAAGTATTATTATTGTCCTAGTATTACTGTCTCCTTCTACAGGGTTTCGTTCATAGATATTGCGGTAATGTCTCAATGCCCACATGTAACACTTTAATGCTAATGGGAGATGTGCATGTGTCTACAATATAACCCACGATAGAACAAGGAACGGTTTCACAGAATGTTGATCCTCAACAACCAAGTGTGATTATTCCACGGTTATGGAGTAAAACTAAGAAAGAGGGACAGGCTGGAAATGTGTGCAAAAAATGCAGCACCTCCTTAGTTCCAGCAAAGTAAACGCAGAGGACCAAGCAAGAGACAAAAAGTCAGTGATTTAATCAAGAAGTGCTAAAACTGGGACAGAAATCTAGTTCTTTCAGGTGAGATGAGTGATTAGACTTTTGCAGATTAGGATGCAGAGCTGAAGACTAGTAAAGGTAAATAGTATAATTGTTGTTAAAATTTTTGTGATCTTGTTTATGATACCTAATTATAATAACTGAGGTAAAAAGTTGTGATTTAGTACTCCTGTACGCATGAAGTAATAAATATAAATCAATTTAATGCCCAGGCAGCTTTAAATTGAATTGGATAGTTAGATAGGTTAAAAGAAACTTTTCTGAATAGTCATTGGTATTTGAGAAGAAATATGGTCTAACGGATAAGCCAGTGGAGTGGGAGTTAGAGGACCTGGAGTCTATTCCTTACTCTGCCACTGACCTGGTGCGTGACCTTGGACAAATCACTTTACCTCTATTTCATTTCCCCATTTCTTATCTGTTTTGTTTGTAAGTTCTTTGGAGCAGGAATATTTGTGTACAGCACCTAGCATGGTGAGGCCCCAGTCTCAGCTGGGCCTTCTGAGTGCTACCTTCATACAAATGCTAATAATCTTAATGATGTAGGAGTCAAGCACAACAGTTTTGTGATACCAGTTTCATGCACTGACTTTGAGGAATGTTCATATGCTGAAGAATGTTCATACTGTTCAGAATGTTCAATATCTGAAGAATGTGCATTAAAGAATGTCCATACTTTACTGTAAATCAAAATTATGCTGCTAAAAGTCTAATGGGCGTGTACCTGAGTAAAAAGGTTTTGATCTGAGTTCATTTTCTCACATGAATAGCTGGGTGCTGAATGTGATATAAATAGCCAGGGGACAGAACTACAGCTGGTGTAAACTGGCATAGCTCCATTGAAGTCAATGAATCCACACCATTTTATATCTGCTGAAGATCCGGCTCTAGATAGACAAAGTCCCAATCAGATGTCTCACAAGAAACAAGTGGCTGTATGAATTCTGTGTTTAACGATATCTTTAACTCTCTGCTGCTCCCCCAGATTTCAGTAATAGCAATTATTGTTACTTAGTACTAATGTTTTCACCCCTCAGCTCATAGAGAGCCGAGAAGCCATGTGTACACAGCACTCTTCTCAAGTTGAGGCCAAAGACATAGAACATATACAGTGACCAAGCAGGTCCATGGAGCTACCTCCATTGCAATGGAGAGATACATACAATTGAAACAAAAGATGGATGCCCCCCTTCACTTGAGCAGGTGTAAGTCTTCAAGAAGGGCTCCATTGGATGTGGCTACAATATGTGTCTGGGTTACAGCACAACAAACTCTGCTAACTTGTCTTCTTTTGTGAGGTGTTTCTTTCATGTAAATTAAAGGGTGATCAATTTTGCTGATGTGGCTGGAGTTAGAAGAGAAGTAAACACACTGGACGACAGAACCAAACTGCAAAGTGATTTGGGTAGATAACAATAATCTGTCTCCAGAAGACATCAAAGGGCATGCCACGTGAGATCTGAGGGGTGTGTATACTCTAAATGCATAACCTTGTCCACTGATCTGAATTAAAACTGGCATCTGGCCTTCTTCACACGATGCGTAATAAATAACGTATTTTAAAAAAATGTTACTTGTCATTATTAATGGCTTTTTAATAGGTCATTTTAATTCATTATTTTAGGTGTAAGAATAACATAATAATTTTTGCTCAGTGTGCTTTTATTAGGTATGCTGCTAAGGTCACCTTTATATACAATAGGAATTGAAATTTTTGTAAGTAAAAGACTAATACATTTTAACAGGTACAGGGAAGCTACATTTACTCCACATAAAGGACCAAAATACCTCTTGTACATAGACATGATTTTCTTACATGTAAACAGCAAAGCAATCTCACTGGGTAGCTCTCTTATTCCATGGTTCATTTATTATTAACAGAAGTACTGTGGTAGTGCCCAGAGTCCTCAGTCAGGATGGGGAACCCAATGGGTATATGGCATGAGGGATGGCTCAGTGGTTTCAGCATTGGCCTGTTAAACCCAGGGTTATGAGCTCAATCCTTGAGGGGGCCACTTAGAGGGATCTGGGGCAAAATTAGTACTTGGTCCTGCTAGTGAAGGCAGGGGGCTGGACTTGATGACTTTTCAGGGTTCCTTCCAGTTCTGTGAGATAGGCATATCTCCATAAACATGTTGGAAGACACAGGGTATAGGTATATTTTGAGCTGGGAGTGTGTAACAGAGACAACTGCCATCTTCTGCCTCTAGAGCGCCCCCTCAGGGCTTCTTAAACAAACTCCACAAAATCCAAAGGAAATTAAACTTTCTCCACTTAGGATCCAATTGATTCAGTTCTCAGGCCTACTGGCCCTCCAGCCCCCAACCCCATCTTACTCTCACCAGGCATTGCCACAGTTTCCTGGATTCCCCCACCCTGCAGCTTTCTGCTGCTTTTATACCAGAAACACCTGATTCCTCTGCAGTGGGACTCATTCAGTAATCAGGGTAGGGTTGGCTAGCCTCAGCCCTCTGGCCATAAAAGGTGAGCTACCCTGTAACAGGGTGTAATTCCCATCTTGATGAGATATAGCTGGGCTTGTGCACTAAAAATAGAGTATAGCTGTGGCAGCAGGAGAGGCTAACTGCCCAGATCACATCCCCATCTGAGACACCAGAAATGTAAGTGGGTGGCCTGCCCCTTGCACGGCCACGCCTACACTATTTTTAGAGCGCTAGCTCAATGAGTGTTAGTGCGGGTATGTTTCCTTGAACTGGAAATTATCCCTTAACCTCGAAGCATAGACATACCCACAGTCTCTACCCTGAAGAGTAAGGACCTGCCAATACAATGGACTCCTGCTGGTAGATCCACCGCTACCATCTCTTGTAATGTTATCACAAGCCTCATGATATTTGGTGCTTTTTTAAAAGCCCCAGCTCCTTGAGTCATGTGATTATGTGAGAATCTCAGCTTTCATTTAAAAATAAAAGTGTCTAGCCCCCATGGTTACAGAGAAAGGTTTGAAACAGTGCACCCTAAGGGCTCAAATACCAGAAGCCAAATAAAAAATAACCAACACATTTAAAAAAATCTCATGATTTTGAAGCCAATCTCATGATTTTGGGGCCTCATTCATGAGTTCTGAATGCTTGGAATTGGCAACACTGTGAAACTCATTGCTCGGTTGGTGTCTAATTCTGCTTAGTTTTTGTTATATTATTAATGAATTAGCCTTTTAACCCTTGCCAATGACACCTGATCCTGTGAAATTCACATACTAATAAATGCATTATTCAAGCCTATGATTTGCACACGCCCAAAGCAGGAGAGAGCCCAAGGGCAGCAACTCAGAATGTCGACATAGCAACAACAACATTACTTCTGAAAGACGGAAATAGATTTTTGTTTTGTTTTTCTTCTGCATCTGTTCCAGCAAGACTTCCCTCAAAAAGTTGTTTAAGTTTAAAATGAGACTCCAATTAGCTCATCAGACAAGATGCACATGGAAATTAAATTTCTTGCCAGCAAGCCTTAAGTTCATGCTATCCACTGCTGGGCAAGTGAGAAACTGTGCTTGTGAAGAGTGCAGTGGTGGCTCAATGTCTTGAATATATAGAACAAAAATGAATCCCTTGGAGCTGTCATTTATACTTCTGTGGTACCTGGAGGTACTAGCACACAGCTGGCATTACCGCTCCTGCACCTGTGTTCCATATTCTGTTGTGAAAGGTCATCATTTAGACATAGGGATTAGCAGCTATACAGTATAAGAGCCAGGTGTGAAGAGAGAAGATGCCACATATATTGTGAAATCTTGACGTTGAAACAAATGCCAATTTCTTTTTATCTGTAGTAGTAACTCTAGCTGGGCACAATTTTTTTGAATGAAACAATGTTTCACTAAAAACTAGCTTTTTTTCCAAAATCAAAATGTTATGAATGAATTGTTTGTAAAGCCCTTGAGATTCTTGGATGGAAAGTGTCATTGTTATACCTGGTGCTTAAACTGCATGCAAATGTAAATCAGTAGGCCCTTACGAGATATTTACTTTCTTGGTATGGAATTATATAATACTTAGCGTTGCACTTGAACCATCTGTCCTGGGAGGAGCAGTGAATGTGGAATAACTGTAATAGGGTAAAAGGATTTGTGTAGTCTACAGATTTACTGAGTTTGATTTTATTGGAAGTGAGATTTTTTTCCAGCTTCATTCAAGGGAAATGTTTCAGAAATGTATACTGCTCTTGATCCAGGGGGAAAAGTTCACTTTTGAATTATAAGCAGTCCACTCCCTAAAACATTATACTGTAAAAGCATGCAAAGAACTGTTAAGTGCAGTGATGAGTAATCAGATAAAATGTTACATCTTCCTAATAAGTTATATTACCTGATTTAAAGTGACTCACAAAGGATTTATTGAAGAATGGGCTGTTATCTTTTTGCATGCTTTATGATGTAAAAAGAAGTGTCTCTTTTTTTTAAAGGAGGGAGAAAGTCTCTCATTTTTTTTACTATAGAAAAAACAGGAATGTCAAGTCTTGTCTTCTTTGGTTTTGCTGTAGGACTCCTTGAAGTTCTTCGAAACATGGCCTCACTTCACCAAAGCACTTACCTTTGTGGTCTGCCTTGGCGGTTACAGCTGTCAATAATTGTTCATATATTGAAATTTGGTCACTAATATAGCTGGGGCTTGATTCATTAAATGCTCAGAAAATTAGGACCAAAGCCTCAGTCTGGCATTGGAAGCTGACTGGTAGTTAGTGGAGGGATTTGATCATGAGCCTGACGTGCTCAAGCCACGGAGAAGGCGGGCAGCTGAATTCTGTATCAGATATCATGTGTAAGTTGTTATTCTTCATGTCATCATAACTGTACGTGTCAATGTCTGGACTGTTAGAGTGACTTCATTTTTGTTCTGTCTCTTCAGAACCTACATATGAGCTGTTATTTTGTACTCACAGTAAATATGGGAATACAAATCCTATGTGTTTCCAGACAAAAATGAAAACGGAGGAACCAACCGAGAAGGAAAACCACAGTTGCTGCCCCTTGCTGCAGCCAATTGTTTGAGTGAAATAAACTGTTTTTCTGGTAGAAAAAATAATCTGCACAATCCATAGGAGTGGTCAGCTGGATACCAGTTGATTGACTTGAAAAACGAAGCTGTTTGGGTCACTTACAGGCTATGGGCCTAATATATCCCTAATGTTCATTTACTTCCCTGGAATTTATTCACAATGAGGAATTTGGCCCTGTGCATTTTTGACTGTTGCACATTCAACATCTTTTATACTGAGCCAATGGACAAGTACACAGTGAAAGTGAAGAACTTTACTCTAAGGAACCATAATTATATTTCTGTATTGTGAAAGGATCAGGAAACATGTTATGCCTGATCAATTACTGACAGTGATGTTAAAAACTCAGTAATAGACTCTTGCTGATTCCGTGCTCCTTACTTAGCAAACTTCTGAAGCCCATTTGTGGAATTCTGTAATGCAGATGTAAATCATTGTTGAACTGCTGCTGCAGGCTAAAGACCAGAGTGGAAATTTATTCATCTTGGCTTTTAGGGACACAGTGAAGGCAGCTGGAAATACGCAGACTAGACAAACTAATTTTCTGTAATATTTTGAAAATGTTGTTAGTGCAATAAAGTAGTTATTGGATTTAAATCTTTTTTATTAGCACTTCCATATGACAGCAGCACAAACACATTACTAAAAGGCATGTTCTCCTCCCAGCATGGTGGTTGGTGGTGGTAGCAGGAAAGAGGGGGCTTTTTTAAGTACCCGGGAAAGACAAAAGTTTTGTCGACAACTTCACAGTGTAGACAAGCCCTATGTAAGCATACACACTATAGTGTTCCTCCCGCCGCTATAACTTGCCTGCTATGCCGACCTAGTAAATCCACCTTGACGAGAGGCAAAAGGCTTAGGTTGACATAGTTCTGGTGACGCAGTATATGTATAGACACTGCATTACTTATGTCACCTGTTGGCTGTCAGGGTGGCTGACAGATGGAGTCATGAAATTGACAAGAATGTCAATGCCATTGCTGGTAGGGTCCCTGTTTTGAAATTGAGCGGCGGGGGGTGTGAGGCGGGAGAAGGAGTGTTTGTATGTTCCAACTCTGAGCCCCAGCAGTGCTGAGAGCTGGAACTTTGCTGCCTGGTGCTGAGATGCCAGGCTGTGGGCTCCCTCCAGAGTTCTCGGTTGCCACCTGGTCTCATCACCCCGCTTCGCATGGAGCTCCCGAGTCCCTCCCATGGGTAGTGGGGAACTGAGAGCCCAGGTGGCTGCCAGGTTCCAGCGGGAGCTGTGCAGGGAGCTGAAAGCCCAGGTAGTAGCTGAGCTGAGAGCCTGGGCTCTCAGCCTCCACACTGCTCCTCTGAAGTTGGTGCAAGCCAGGAGTGGCAGAAGCTCCCTAAAAGTCTGTGTGTGGGGGGTCAGCAGTGCTTGAATTGTGACCCCGCCCCCACACTGCCCCTTGCCCCCAAGGCTCTGCCCTCATGCCACCCCTTCTCCCTGAGCTCCTGCCCTCACTCCGCACATTCCCCTTGAGGCCCTGCTCTAGTTCCGCCCCTTCTCCTTGAGTCCCCACCCTCGCACCACTCCTTCCCCCGAGGCCCCACCCTCGCACCTCCTATTCCTCCAAGCCCCCACCCTTGTACCGCCAATTCCTCCAAGCCCCCACCCTCGCACCGCCCATTCCCCTGAGGCCCCACCCTCACAACATCCCATCCCCCATGTCACCTCTTCCCCCAACACTCCCCTCCCCCTCGCTCGCTCCTCTCTGCCCCTTTCACCCCATCACTTACCCTGCCTTACGGCCAGTAAAAAGTGGGAGGACCATGGTCCCGGACCCCACCTGTTCCAGTGCCCCTGGTGCAAGTGCTCCTGGTGAGGACACGCACCACCAGCAGGAGGGTTGTGTGGTCATGAAAAGCCACAGTAATTACTGCGGTGGCTGTAAGTTGACCTATCATAGGTTGACTTATTTGTGTAATGTAAACATGGCCTAAAAAACGTTCAGGAAGAGGAACATGAGATTGAAGCTATCTCGCCTCCTCCCAAACACCAGGGATCTCTGCAGTGTACATAACTCCTCTTAACACTAATGGGAATGCCCATCAACGGGAGAATTTGCCTCAAGGCTATATCAGTACTGCTATTGCAAATAAACTCCTCCCTTCTCAGATGCTTATAGCCCATCACTATGATTCAGCTATTAGTACTCCAGGTCTTTAGGCCAAAAGACTATAGAAGACGTCTTGGCTCTCTTAAAGTCAGTGGGAATCTTGCCATTAACATCAGTATATCCAGGATTTCACTCTGTGGGTTTAAGTACCATAGGAGTTGTTGATCAGAGATGCGCAGGGAATTTCACTAAATTATGGTGAAAGGTGCTAATGATTGCCATCAAGTGGGTCTTTGACTGTCATAGACCTGATTAAATCCCATGGGTGTGCTAACTCCCTCTTTTTCAGGCTCAGTGGAAGGACCAGTTAAGCACCATTTACATAATGAGATAGGTGGAAACAATGGAGGCCGCCACCCAGGGTGATGGGCTGCATGGCGAGATCTGATCAGAGTAAGCCATGTGAGTGGAGGGCTTTGACTGCAAACACAAAGGCTAACAGTTTGGGTTGGCAGCCTGGGGGTGGTATAGGCAGAATGAATGTGACCCTGATAACTTTTTGAGCAGAGAACTTGCGGGTGAGGCAGTCTTGGGGATTCCTGAGCAAGGAAACTGCTGCTGTTTGTTTCTAATGTGTTCAGGAATGCAGCACTTTGAGGACATTTTTTGTTTATAAACAAGATTGTACCAAAGAATGTACCTGATTTGTAAGGCCCTGAATATTGGCTAATTGCTCAGGCCAAAAAGGCAACAAGTAGATAGTCATCAGCAGCATATGTGCTCCTCCCTTAAGTCATCATTGCAGAAAATAGTATAGTAGACACTGGTAGAGTCAAAGGTTTTGTGCAAGCTTGCTTAGCACATCAAGAGCTGTCCCCCTCCTAATTTAGACTGTTACCAGCCTGGCAGATGAAAACCCACCTGCCCCTCCAACTATTGACAAGTAAAATAATTCCCACTTTTGTGCATTCTTTCATGCACTAACATTTTAACCCCACCCCCCACAGTTTTCAAACATAGCCATTTTTAGCTGTTTCTAAGTTAAAGAACTGTAATAACCAAAACCCATTCTGCAAAAGTTACCAAGAATCACAAAATTATATAAAGATATGAGGATGTATTAAGATCACTCAAAGCAAGGGTTTGGTGGCACTAAACACTTGACCGGGCTTTTGAAGATGAGAAATAAGGTCCCAAAAATACAATCTAAGAAACCAATTCTGCAAGGACTTCCTGAAAGATAGTGGACTGCCCTCAAATTTCATTGACTTCAATGGAAGTTGTGAGTAATCAGTGTGTTGTCTGTCTTGTCTATGATTAGGCTTGTAAGGATTAGATTTTTATCAGTAAATGTTGGTAAATGTCAATTTCATCCTACACACACAACCCAAAGAAATTTTTTTTCCCATTGATAACAATCAAAATGTACATGTAGGCAAAGTAAGAAAACTGTTGCTTGAGAACTTATTAGAGTTTGATTTAAGGATATTTACACTCTATATTTTGACATGTGATGTTGAAAATTTGTTTAATGGTTACAAAGCTCTAACTTTTTGAATCTCTAGGTCTATTGCAGCGGTCAGCAACCTTTCAGAAGTGGTGTGCCGAGTCTTCATTTATTCACTCTAATTTAAGGTTTCGCCTGCCAGTAATACATTTTAATGTTTTTAGACGGTCTCTTTCTATAAGGCTATAATATATAACTAAACTATTGTTGTATGTAAAGTAAATAAGGTTTTTAAAATGTTTAAGAAGCTTCATTTAAAATTAAATTAAAATGCAGAGCCCCCCGGACCGGTGGCCAGGACCCGGGCAGTGTGTGTGCCACTGAAAATCAGCTCCCGTGCCACCTTCGGCACGCGTGCCATAGATTGCCTACCCCTGGTCTATTGTAATCAAATAATTATTGTCTCACCCACCTATGGTCTAACATCCCACAACTGTGAAAATTTAAATAGATAAAAATAGAAAAATTCATTTAAAAATAAACATGGATAATATCCGTCAAAATTATGAAAAAATAACAGTTGAATTCTGCCAAGCCCATCTATGATACATCTGCCGCCTCTCAGGATCAGGCTGCAAAAGTACTTGACCCAAACCCATCAGGAAACAAAATTCACAAACAGAACCGCATTCCGAGCCCTGCCAGGAAGATGTGACTTTTGTGTCTGTTCAAAGCTGTACATTTCTTCGGTCTCTAGTCAAATTAGAGACACTTAATGGCATGGCAGTGGTAATGTTGCCACTGGGAGGTGACCCTGGTGACACTGGGTTGAACTTCCTGACTCTAGTGAGTACACATGCAATGGACTTGGAGAGCACTGGTTGATGATTGCGGATGAAGATCACTGAGGCTGAAATACTACACATCTGGTTTTGTTTTCTGTTCCTTTCTACCTACCGGAGTTTCTTCTAATATTATTATTTTATTGTTACTGTGGCTCCTAGAAGCCCCAATTAATGGCCTCGGGCCCCACTGCATAGAATATGAAGAGATTTACAACTTGTAACTCGTACAAGAATCCTTTCTTACTGACTGGGAATCATCACATGGCTCTGTGTTTGGGAACACTGGTTTATAAACTGAAATTTTGTAGCCTTCCCCCCTATAACCTGGCCTAAATCCTATTTGGCAAGACTGAAACCCTCCACAAATAATATAGCAAAATTGATTAAATGTACACACACAGTGACTTTTTAGGTTCCAATTCAGCACAGCATTTAAGCATATTCTCAAATCCAACCCTATTCAGCAAAGCACTTAAGCACATTCTTAATTTTAAGCATGTGTTTAAATCCCAATGAAGTCAATTGAAGTCAATGGGATTTAAACGTGCTTACATGTCCTGCTGAATCAGGGCCTCAAAGAGTAAGTACAGAGACAGAAGATGACATAATATATAAAAATATAAAGATTGTAACAGCAGTAAAGCAACTACTAGCCTATACAGCCAACGTTACCATTTTATTACTGTTGCCCTTTGGGGGCCATCACTGTGGTACAAGTGTATTACCAGGCCTAACTTGAGGCATTCAAGATCTTGATAGGAGAGAACAAATACCATGGTCCCTTGCTGCCTGCAGCTTTACCTGTCAGCTAGGAAACCAGGATTTAAGCAGTTGGGAAGGCCTGGGAAAAGTAGTGTTTGTCTTGCAGTCATTTCTAAATGTGGCTAGGTTTGTGCTCAATCATATTCCCCCAGAGCATGGACTGGGAAGGTGCAAGCCACCTACTGAGAGTGCTTTCCCACTGCCCTCTACAGGATTCATACATGGGAAATCAAAGGCCAGATACTCAGCTGGTATAGTTCAGTGAGTTACAGACTTACATCAGTGGAAGAGCTGGCTCTCATTCTAGAATTCTGAATGAGTATAGATCATAGGGTGGGTCAGAGCTGGGGGTTCTTAATATTGTCTGGAGCTGGACCTTGTAGGGATTTATGTAAGGTATCAAGTAACTCAAATCATATCCAGCCAGTCAGTGCAGTGAGCAGAGAACAGGTGTGATGTGTTCACTTTGTCCTACCAAGCTCCTTGCCAGAGGATGTTATGAAGGCCAAGACTATAACAGGGTTCAAAAAAGAACTAGATAAATTCATGGAGGACAGGTCCATCAATGGCTATTAGCCAGGATGGGCAGGGATGGTGTCCCTAGCCTCTATTTGCCAGAAGCTGAGAATGGGCGACAGGGGATGGATCATTTGATGATTACCTGTTCTGTACATTCCCTCTCGGCTTGGCTTGGGTCCGGCCTGGCCCCTGCGGCGCGGGGCGGCTCCAGCCCCCTGGCCCAGCCCCCGTGGCTCGGCTCGGCTCCAGCCGCCGAGCGGCTCCGGGCCGGACCCAAGCCTGGCAACCCTGGCTGGAGCACGGCTCGATTCCTGGGGGTGGGGCTTGCCGCAAGCCCCGCCCCCAGGAATTGGGCCCCGCTCTTCCTAAAGCCGGCCCTGGTCGGAAGACAGTATACTGGACTAGATGGACCTTTGGTCTGACTCAGTAGGGCTGATCTTATATTCTTATGTAGGTGGCTGCATTCTGGGTCAGTCAGAACTTCAGGGTGGCTTCCGCTAGGCACCCAGGTAGAGCCTGTTCTAACAGTCTAGCTGAGAGGTTACAAAGGTGTGGAGGATCAAGGATATATCCAAATCAGTGTGGGAGGGCGCATTTTCTTTGGAAGGGGAAAGAACTCTGATCTGGTGACTGATGTGCCCTGCGGACTTTGTAATTGTGCGGCATCTCATAAGACTCTCTAGATAATGGGGGTTAACAAACAAAAATATCATGATTACCTTGCATGGCCTGAGACAGCTTGTCGAAATTAGAAACTTTAAACTGGATCTGTTGTTCTTACCCTTTTCCAGGCAGGGTGCAGGGACATGGCTACACCAATGTACATACTGAGAAGGGGAGTGAAGGGAGCTACTAAGAAAACACAGCACTTTATTTTTACACCATTTATGATGCAAGCACAGGCTTCTAGCCATTTTAGTTCAAGTGTATCTTCTCCACTAGGTGGCAGTATTACCAAACACACCATTAGGTTCTAGAGTTCGTTGCACTCCTTGCATGTAATGATTTACTAGAGTTGCCAGTTAAAGTGTTGCTGTTTCTTTTACAGCATGTCCATATTGCACACAACTGCACACTGAGCTGCTTTGTTCTACTGGAGTAGCCAGGGGTGTCTCTCACTGCGCTCCCCCAATGCCCAAGAAGTACTCTACCAGGACACATCAAATGAACGCGGCACCAGATCCTGCCAGAACAACAGATGCAAAACCTGCAGACATATCTCCACTGCTACAATGATCAATACCCCCACAACACACCTTTCAAGATCCCTGGGTCCTAGATGTAAGCACGGTCTGAATGAGCTCTCTCCTGACATCTAGTGATGAGCTGGGGGAAAAGACTTTAGAAACAGACATGTTTACACAGACACGCCCACTCTGCCTAGATATGCAGCATGATGAAGCTGCTTTGCCAAAATGATCACTTTAGGCTGGTGTTGGGTTACAAATCACTGTAGTTATTGAGTGCAGGGGTAATGACATGCTGTTATCCTTATTGTATGAGTAAAGGGCAGCAGAACTATACTTAGTCTGCTCTGATTGAGGAGGTCACCCTAAATTGACCCTCACTTGCTAAGCAGCGGGAAGGGATGCCAAAGCCCAGTGAGTGTGTGATGTTTGATCTGGTATTGTAGTGAAAGGAAAATCAATGTAGAGGCTGTGTTCATAGTGCAGTTCTCTGCTACCTAGTAAATTCACTAAGGGTACATCTACACTACAAGGGGGAGTCGATTTAAGATACGCAAATTCAGCTACGTGAATAGCGTAGCTGAATTCGACGTATCGCAGCCGACTTACCCCGCTGTGAGGACGGCGGCAAAATCGACTTCTGCGGCTTTCTGTCGGCGGCGCTTACTCCCACCTCCGCTGGTGGAGTAAGAGCGCCGATTTGAGGATCGATTGTCGCGTCCCAACGGGACGCGATAAATCGATCCCCGAGAGGTCGATTTCTACCCGCCGATTCAGGCGGGTAGTGTAGACCTAGCCTAAGAGATGAAATCAATGAAGACCAGGGTGAAGGGGTAGAAACTTAAAACACTGCATTGCAGAAGTGGCGGTGAGCATTCAATGGCGGCAGCAGCATGCAACCAGTGGTAGCACAGAAAAGCAGCAGCAGCAAGCGACCAGTGGTAGCAGAGAAAAGTAGTAGTGGCAGCAGCAAACATCAAATTGCAGATGTGCACAGAGACATTGCTTGACATTCCCTCCCCCTTTTCTGGGGTGGGTGGTGAACCCCTGCAAACACACCTCTGAACTTCACTACCCAAGGACCGCCAACTGTGAGTGGGGTGTAGTGGAGGGAGAGGGGAGCCATGTGCTAGAGGGACATTCATTTGTTGAACTTTCCCACTGCAAGGTGGGAAACTTAGGCAAAGGACACTGCCTAACATATGGTGGGGTTAGCGTTTTGCTTATGGTTGTGTGCTTTTGAATGTGGTTGTGATGTTTCCCCAAACTAATGCTTGGTTCCCTTTCCCTCTTATTAAACCTTCTCTCGTGTTGACACACAGAGACTTAGTGCTTGAGAGAGGGGAAGTATTGCCTCTTAGCCGTGCCCAGGACTGGTGTTTAGTTTTCCCAGATTACTGAATTGGTTCTGTTTTGTATTGTTATTGAACCTGCCCCTTGTTGCTGCTGACTCCACCTGACAAAAGGGTTACATAAACATGCCTATTATCAGAGGGGTAGCCGTGTTAGTCTGAATCTGTAAAAAGCAACAGAGGGTCCTGTGGCTCCTTTAAGACTAACAGAAGTATTGGGAGCATAAGCTTTCGTGGGTAAGAACCTCACTTCTTCAGATGCCTATCACAGTGTGTGGTGTACCTCACCCAGTGCACTGAATGCCCCCATAACAACTATGTGGTGAAACCAGACAATCACTATGCTCTTGAATGAACTCACACAGAAAAACGATAAAAGACAAAAACACCGCAACAGCTGTGGGTGAGCGCTTTTCACAGAGCAAAGATCGTTCCATATCTGACCGGTCTCAATCCTTGAAACCTGCACCAAAAGACGAGCCTGGGAGCTTTAATTCATAACTCTGCTAGACACTAAAACTCATGACTTAATAAAGACCCTGCATTTATGGCTTGTTACAACAATCTGTTACCCACTAACCTTGCTTTTTTGTCCTATATGACTGCAAAGGTGTTTTTGTCCAATGACTGCAGAGGTCCTATGACTTCAGTGGTGGCCACTTTCACCTTGAATGGTCCCTTACAATATGTGTTAACTACCTATGCTAAACAATCAGTTCCACCTTGTATTAGCTGTGACACTCTGTGGGCTACACTTGAAATGCTACAGCTGCACTGTTGCTAAAGCACGTCTGTGTAGAGACTACCTATGCGAATGGAAGGGGTACCCCTGGCGCTGTAGGTAATCCACCTCCCTGAGAGGCGGTAGGTAGGTTAACAGAAGAATTCTTTTGTCGACCTAGCACTGTCTACATTGGGGGTTATGTTGGCTTAACTACGCCGCTCAGGGTTGTGGATTTTACACACCCCTGAGTGACGTAGTTAAATTGACTTAATTTTCTAGTGTAAAACAGTCCTCAGTACCTTTCCTAGACCTGAAGAAGAGCTCTGTGTAGCTTGAGAGCTTGTCTTTCTCACCAACAGAAGTTGATTCAATAAAAAATATTACCTCACCCACCTTGTCTCTCTAATAAATGGAAAAACAGGGAAGCTTATGGCTATGAATACAAAGAACAGCTGGGAAATACCAATGACTGATAGGGAAGTTAAAGGTATCAGTGAAAAAAATCTATGGCTAATAGGGTTAAGGACAATAAGAAAGAATTCTTTACATATATCAGGAACAAACAAATCCTAGCAATGGTACTGGGCCAGTACTAAGAGATGATGGTAAAATGGTCAGTCATGATGCAGAAAAGGCAAAAGTATTCAATAAGCATTTCTTTGTTCTGTATTTGGAAAGACATAGTATAATGTATTCAGATCTTACAATGAAATAGCTCCCATTCCATCAGTAACTAGGGAGGATGTTAAATAGCAACTACCTGTATTAAAACAAACCTTTTAAAATCAGCAGAAGCAGATAACTTGCACCCAGGAGTGTTGAAAGAATTAACTGAGAAGCTCTGAAGCATGAATGCTGTTTTAAACAAATCTTGGAACCCTGGAGACGTTCCAGAGGAATGGAACAAAGCTAATGTCTATAAAGGGTAAATGTCAGCAGTTAATATGGCTTCAAATGCAGTTTAGCCTATGCCTTAAATCTTTCATTCATGTTACGCTAACTTGATTCAGCTAACACAACTGAAAATCAGAAGCTTTTTTGCCCATCCAGGCAAAACTGTAGGGACATAGTGTGGGACTTAGGAGACCTGGTTTCTATTCCTAACTCTGACTTGGTCTGTGGCCTTGGGCGAGTTATTTATCTCTATCTCAGTTTCCCCCGTGGAAATAATGGTATTTGACCTCCTTTGTAAAGTGCTTTGAGATCAGTGCAAATTATTGAAATAAGATCAGGAGAGGGTGGGTTTTATTCACTAGCCTTTTGCCAGTACTGCACTCAGCTGTCTGAACTAGGTGGGACCATTTTAAATTAACCTACCTTTTCTGATCCTGAAAGGTAATGAGATTCCTGAATTACTGCTCTGGTGAATCTGAGCAAAATAGTAATACTGGTTTTTCTCCTCCTAAAGAATGACAACAAGTTTGTCAGCATCAGCCTTGTCTCCTCTTTGTGCTCAGTGCAAGAGCTCTGCACGACTGGGCATGGCCCTTACCAAAAACCCTACAAACCCCTACTTAATAATTTGCACTGTGTAACAGTCAGCATGCGTGGTGCCTGATCAGGATGTAAAGCCAGAGAGCCCCCTCTGGTGACTGTACATGGCAAAACTGTTTTAAAAGAGAGGTTACAAGTGATTGTAGAAATTACACTTCCTGGATGGTTGTTATAGCTGCTGACTTTACTGACAGAAATAAGATTTCACTGCTCTTCACTCCTCTTGGCTAATTCTCCAGGGCTCAGAGAGATGGATTCTATTCCAACATGTGCATCATTAATGGAATTACTCAAAGGCCTAGTCCAAAGCCCATGGAAGTCAATAGGAGTCTTCCCATTGACTCCCAATTTCCAACTGCAGGGCCAAACTCTGCCATCAGTTACACCCATGCATCTCTCTTGCACACTGCTGCAACTGAGGGAAGAACCCAAAGACAATGCGATTACGAGGCTGATCTTGGCCTGTAGCATCATAATTACTGGTGTTGGTGAGCAAGCTAGAAAGGACTGAAGCAGGAATCTAAAAGCTAAACGGAAGGTTTGGTTCTAACTGCTCCTATGTAGGATCCCTTTCCTTCTCCATCCCTTGCCTGGTGCATTTGCTCAGGAAAAGGCCATAATCCTATTTTTGCACTCCTTGAGCACAAGGTGCAAGAAGTGATAGCACTGACTGGCATTATGCATTCTAGAAACACCAGGGCCAAGACCCTGCCATGCCCTCCCCCTCTCCCACTAGCTGGTGTTGTAAGGCTGTTTCGAGATGAAAAATAGGGGAAGGAGCTAAACACACTTTCCCCCAGCACCACTGAAGACATCCTGACAATCTGCCTCTTTCCACTGCTGCGGATGGCTAGACCGCTGCACCCTCTTCTAACCAGGGCTGTGGACTTTAAAAACAATGATCTGAGCTTGAATATGCATTTAGAAAAGCCAGCTTTTTCCTTGGAATAATGAGCAATTTGACCTGGAAGTAACAGACACAAACATGCAATGACATTTTTAATTTCACACATAGAACCCCAGAATACCTGTGTAGAGCCACCCTGGGAAATTGCCAATTGTACATAAGTAGCACTGGAGACATTTGATCAGTGTTTCTTCTCAGCTTGCTTGGTCTCCTGAGAGAGTGCACAATATGTGGTCATTATGACCAGTTCCTTTCATCTGCTTACTCATATGCTGTCGAGTTGTTTTGATAATGAGACTTCTGATTCCAGTCCTTGACAGGAAGGAGGGGAGTGAGGGAGTGCTAGATTTGTGTGTGTTTGTGTTATGGTATCTACGTGACTGGGTAAGCATGCATTCAATTACACTGGGAGGAATCAAACTGAGCTATGCTAATAAGGATGCTAGGATTATAAAACCTAAACAGCAGAGATTCTCTGGTCTCCATCTTCCCCCCTCCCTTGCACTGTGCTGTTTTGAATTCAAAGTTTCTGCTCATTAGCCTCGTTCTGCATTGGATTCTACTGAGCCCAGCTGAGAGCAGATGATTGAAGAGAGGGGAGTTCTGATAATTTTTCATCATAGCCTCAGGAAACGTTGAACCCTGGAGGACTTTCTTGTCAAGCAGGTTGCTTATGGCATGCAAAGAGCAAATGCCTTGTACTAGGGATGATGTGGCCAATAGGGGAGAGGAAGGATACAAAGAGAAAGTGCCAATTAATTGAACCAAGCTATTGTTTGCCTTCAAATTCATGTGACAACACTGCAAGGACAGAAATAGATAGTTGGAACCATTACAGGGAAAAATAAGATCTGTTAGAAAGAAGGAATGGACAACTGAGGTGAGAGCAACCATGCAGAAGACCATGTAGGTGATACACTGCATTCAAGTATTACAGCAAATTAAAGGCCACCTAAAAACTTCACCATGGCCACTGTTTCACCCTATGACCACTCAGAACATCACAGCAACTCCACTGTGTGGCTCCACTAATTACGTGGGTGGCCCTTCATTCTATTGTGTGAGGCCACCCAGGCATGCACCTTAAAGGGAACTATCCGTGGACCACCTGAATGGAGCTCGCAGACCACTGCTAGTTCACAAACCATAGTTTGAGAACCTCTGCTCTAGAGGACAATCGAACATATACACACTAGCTAATTCATTATGATATATTAACAAAGAATGAATATGACTTTTACTATTAAGCCCTTGGAAAATAGATGCCTGAAGCATACTCACAATGTGCATGTGAAGCTTATCATAGCATCTAAGTTACCTTCAGCCAGAATTTTGATTTTCAGGCCTATGATATTGGTTCAAATAATGTTGCAAAAGCCAAGGACGCTGCATGCAGCGCATGACTGGACTAGTTTCCTGTACAGGATGTATTGTAACTTTTCAGCTTTGGGTCATCCATGCTCTGCAACTAGCTTTACACCCAGAATGTAGACTTTGTAATGAGAGAGGTTTCGCAGACCCTAATATAAATATATGTGCTTTTATATTTTTGTCAATAAATTTGATTTAGGTCTAATCTAACCTTCCTCTGCAGATGGAAACAGAACTCTGCCAGGGCAGAAGAATACCATGACACTGACTAGAAATAGAAGTGAAAGTGAACTGCACTGACGGGAATTGGTTTTTATTAGTCTTTCAGTTGCGTTATTCTAAGGTGTTAGTACGGAAGTAAGAAAATAAAAAACATTAGTGTTGACAGTGTGAGTCAACACAGATAGCACATCAGGAATATGCCAATGACACAAAGCTGTATGGATCGTTTTCATCCAGGGTAGATAGTTCTGTCTAATGGATATGTCTGTGCTTAAAGGAGCCTGAGCCTGGAAGAATATCAGCTACCTCAGTCTG
Source organism: Trachemys scripta elegans (assembly GCF_013100865.1). Classification (NCBI taxonomy): domain Eukaryota; kingdom Metazoa; phylum Chordata; order Testudines; family Emydidae; genus Trachemys; species Trachemys scripta. The sequence continues at coordinate 173,832,455 of NC_048300.1, forward strand.
GACTCAAAAGACAGGTGTTCTTCTAAATTGGAAGAGGGAGATGATTTAAGGAATTAGTTCCCAAACTTGCAAGGAGAACCTGGCAGGCAGAAGTCAGTGAGCTCCACAGAGACTCAGGAGTCTGCCTGAGCAGTTCTCCTTGTAGTTCTCCCTACTTTACCCTCGCTTGAGAGCATTTGGGGTTCATACTGAATTCATCACTGGCCCTTGACAATCAAATAGTAGATGACACCAGCTATCAAGGAAACTTTATCCATTCCTCTTGGACAATGACCCAGCCATAGTAATTCATGCATTTGTAATTTAGAATACTCTCTCCTCGCCTCCCCCCCCAAGAGCACAAACGAATACCTTCTGTTTTTGTTCTCCAGAGTGAGGTAAATGGCACTGAGTAGCAAACCACAGCAGTGATAAATCCCCACTGGTGCAAGTACACTGTGTATGTCTGCTGATTGCCTTTTATACTTTGATTTTTCAGGTGAATTTGTGTGACACACAAAAATAGTTTCCTTTTTTTTTTTTTTAACAAAATGTTATTAAAACATTAGTTTGCAATTTTTTTTGGTGCCCTTTATTTGCTGGGGCTGTCGTGGGGCAGGAATGGCCACAGCTGGCAGAAACTGTGGGCGCTCTTAGGCGTGTAGGCAATAGCTAAGTGAGTGGTTGGACAGGGATGAGAATGAGTCATAGATTTTTCAGGTCAGAGGGGACCATTTTGGTCATCTAGTCTGGATAACATAAAACCTCACACAGTACTTTCTGCATCAAACTCATAACGTCTGCTTGAGTTAGAGCATATCTTGTAGAAATATTGTTTTGATTAAAAGATTTCAGGTGATGGAGAGTCCACCATGTTGCTAGGCAAATTGTTCCAATGGTCAGTTGCCCCCGCTGTTAAAAATCTGAACCTTATTTCCAGTCTGAATTTGTCTAGCTTCAATTTCCAACCATTTGGTCTCATTAGGCCTTTTTCTGCTACATTCAAAAGCCATTTACTATCAGAAATCTCTTCCCCATATAGGGCTGGGTTGTGACCAAGTCACCTCTTAACCAGCTCTTGGATGAGCTGGAGAGCGGCAGCTGCTGGCTGGGCACCTAGCTCTGAAGGCCGCAGCGCTGCCAGCAGCAGCGCAGAAGTAAAGACGGCACTACTGCGATCCCACTACAATAGCCAGATTTTACAGTCTGTGAATTTAATAGGGCCCTATCCGTAAGATAAAAAGGAGGGAGAGAGCTGGGACTTGTATTAAGGGGAACTTGAAGCTGAAATGGTTTGGGGGCTGTTGAAAGGAGATGAAGCCATCAAAAAGGAGATGCTGGGGATAGGGGGAGCAGAATACTAGGAGTGTTGTATAAGGAACGCTAGAGCTGGAGGAAGTATGGAGCTAGTAAGTCAAGAGACAGCTAGTGAAGTTTTTCAGGCAAAAATGGCCCAATAGTGCATGAGGCCAGCAAACCATTATGGTGACAGGAGGAGGGAAGTGGGAGTGGGGATGAGGCCCACACATCACCACACCAACAGGGAAAGAAGGCTGTCAACCCAGTGGAGGAGAAGCTGGTACTCCAAGGCACAATCAGGCTGTGAGCTACACTTCCAGCAGGATGCTTAGAGTCCTTACATCGAGTTCAACTGGTGGGTTTGCAAATATCATGCAGCTTCTGATTTATTCACTGCCTCCAAAAGTAGGGAAGGAGGAGAGAACAATGAACTCTGCCTTTTAGAACAGGAGTACTTGTGGCACCTTAGAGACTAACAAATTTATTAGAGCATAAGCTTTCGTGGGCTACTGCCCACTTCTTCAGATGCATATAGAGTGGAACATATATTGAGGAGATATATATACACACATACAGAGAGCATGAACAGGTGGGAGTTGTCTTACCAACTCTGAGAGGCCAATTAAGTAAGAGAAAA
>NC_048300.1:173834654-173904604 GCF_013100865.1 Trachemys scripta elegans
ATGAACATTGAATCTATCTCCCCTTGTAAGTATTCTCACACTTCTTATCAAACTGTCTGTACTGGGCTAGCTTGATTATCACCTCAAAATTTTTTTTTCTCTTACTTAATTGGCCTCTCAGAGTTGGTAAGACAACTCCCACCTGTTCATGCTCTCTGTATGTGTGTATATATATCTCCTCAATATATGTTCCACTCTATATGCATCCGAAGAAGTGGGCTGTAGCCCACGAAAGCTTATGCTCTAATAAATTTGTTAGTCTCTAAGGTGCCACAAGTACTCCTGTTCTTTTTGCGGATACAGACTAACACGGCTGCTACTCTGAAATCTGCCTTTTAGCTGCCTGAGTCAACTATGGGACATTCCAGGGGCACCCAGTCTCACTGGCCACCAGAGGATGCAGGGTAATGGGGGCCTTTGGATTAGACCCAAAGGGCTCTATTGGATCCAGTTCTTATTGTGCACTCACTAAATAACAGTCAACCAATACAAATTATGTTATAGAGAGAAAAGTCATCAAGTTTTAAAGCATCTTTAGGCCATAATTCACTTATCACTCTGTTAACAGTTTGTATTTTAAATCAAATTACTATCTAACTTTTATTTAAGAACCTTAATTTTCTACCATAACGGGCCTGATCCCACACCAGTAAAATTCGCATTGCCTTCAGTATGGGATCAGTCCCGAACAACCTGTTGTCCAAATTCCCAGTTTACACGAGCAGCTCCACTGACTGCAGTAGAGTGAAACTGCATTTACAGTGATGTAACAGGGATAAAAACTTGACACTATGCCATCAGAAAGGGCTCTGCATTAACAGTTTTAGCTGGCAGTTAAGGAAGCTAAATAGGTGAAAGCCATGTTTAAACAAACAAAACAACACAACAACAAAAACCCCATTCTACCCCCCAGTGTTTGTAAGGGTCTGTTTGCTGACAAAAGATTATTTCAGTAGCTGTTCATTAACTACTGAGAGTCTCACACTTTGTCTTCAGGTAATCAGGTTATAGATTTGCTAATGAGAAAGGATTTGATTTCATGTATTAATGGGCCACACTTCTAAACACAGTATCAACCTCAAATCTAGTTAATATAGAATGTTTTGTTCTGGCTTAGATTTCTCAGCTGAGGTTTATTAAAATAAATCATTGCTAATTTAAACAACATGACTGCACACCTGCCAAAACAGTCACTGCAGAGGCCTTGTACTTTATTTTGTATGGAGTTCTGTCTTAGGTAAGAAACATTGCAGTGAAAGTCAGACAGATCTCCATCTCGCAGCAATTACTAATGAAAATGGGGAGCCAAATCCTGGATTTCCTACACATGCAAAATTCTCATTAAAGTCAATGAAAGTTTTGCCTGCATAAGGCCTGAAGGTGTGGAATGATTCCCGTGTGGTGTGAAGCACTCTCAACTACAACAGAAGTTGATAGGAATTGAGGATGCTCAGAACCTTTAGGATCCAGTTGTAAGTGAGATTTGCAGGATTTGGCCTGTGATGGGTTGGGTCACAGAAACCCCCTTGGGACTGCCACCTGATGTGCTGAGACTACCTCTGAGCCTGTCCTTTGTTCCAGTTTCTTTCAGGCATCTCTTGGGGGTGGAGAGGCCATCTCCTAAGCCAGCTGAAGACAAAATGGAGGGGCTTCTATTCTCTCTCTTGTGGGCGGAAACCCCTTTGTTCTTCTGTGCAAAGTCACAGCAACAAGATGGAGTTTGTAGCCACCGGGACAAGTCACATGTCTATGAATGATTCAGTTTTTAGCAGGCCAACGCCATTGTTCACACGTTAGTTTGAACGTTCCCAGGAAGGCTCAGATGTGGGTTGGCGTCTCCCAAAGTCCATTGTCAGTTAAGTGTTTCTTGATTTAGCATTTATTGAGAATAGTCCTTTCTCAAGAAGCTGACCAAATGCTTCACTGAGGCTACTTAGAATCAAACACATTGAGATACAAGAACATAGCCGATATTCATAACTTAAAATACAAAAATGATACACACATACAAACAGCATAATCATAACCAGCAAACTACAACCTTTCCATAGACACCCCACTTGACATCCTCTGTACAAGACCTGGTGCAGCCATAGGACCCTGGTTGCAACAATGATCTATACGGTCACAGTTCATGTCAGTAATGTCACATGGCCTATGGTGAATAACATATACATCAGCTTCAGTACATGAATGACATTTGTGTAGTAAACACCAGGAGTTGGGAGTCCTAGTGCCACAGGTGAAGAATACAGATCATACTATCATCACTCTGAGAGCTAGAACCATGCTGGAGAGGACCCTGAAGGATGCCATCTGCTGCCAATCCGTGGAAAACATGAAATGGAAGCCGGACCAGAGCAAGGCGTTCAAGGTGATGTGAAAGTGGGACGCCAGCAACCACTTCCTCCCTGGGGGGCAGTTTCACCCAATTTGCCGACTGGAGGTTTGTCCACAGGGCCTGGCTCAACTGCGTCCCACTGAATGGAGCTATCTGCCACAGGAATTGGGATAAGCGATGCAGGAAGTGCGGCTATGCCAATGAGACACTACCCCACGTCCTGTGTAGTTGCAAGCCCCATTCGAGAGCTTGGCAGCTGTGACACAACATCATCCAAGATCACCTGGCCAGAGTCATCCTGCCACCAGTGGGAAAGGTTGCCGTAAATTCCGCCATCCCTGGAACTGACAGCCAACTGCGACTGGATATCGTCATCACCAACGAGGACTGAAAGAAGATCATCATGGTGGACATCACAGTGCCGTTCGAGAACAGGACCCCGGCCTTCCACGATGCCTGAGTTCGAAAGGTAGAGAAATATGTCCCTCTGGCCAAAACCTTGAGAGCTAAGGGTTATCAGGTCCAGACACACGCACTGATCGTCGGAGCCTTAGGCACATGGGACCCCAGTAACGAACAAGTGCTGACAGAATGCAGAATCGGTCAATGCTACGCTTGGCTGATGCGGCAACTCATGGTGTCTGACGCCATCAGGTGGTTGAGGGACATCTACATAGAACACATCACCGGACATCAGCAATACCAGGAGGGATGAGCTGAAGTTCTGATGAGAAGCACAGTCAGGAAAGTGACTGAAATACTTTCTCATGGATTGTATTTTCTAAATGGACAACCTACCTAATTCTCAATTACTGAGGGACAATCTCCACTCATTGATATATTTTGTTTTCCACAACCAAATCTCTATACAACTTTTCATGAGTGATGTACTCGAGTATTTGGCTTCTAATATCTAAACTGTATTGTTAAATCTATTCACCTAAATTTGGGTTATGGCTGATTATGTACTCTATGGATCATATGACTTTTAAAAACTAACTTTATATTTGTGGATAATCTTAGTACTATACCCAGATGTACAGACACATTTACAATTTTTTAACATTAGCTTTAATAAAATGTTTAATTATGTTGAGGTGCTAATTGGTTTATGCTAGCTGGGGGTATGTATGCAAATCTGCTTTCCTGAATCAAGCAAAAAAGAAACTGAAACAAATGCCAATCATCAGCTAACAATAAATCATCCGAGGATCAGACTGAAAAACTGCAGCCACACCTAACTTAACTATTTGGCTTGTTAACTGTAAATATACATATGCAACCAACGACCCCATATACTCTGCAGTGAATTTGCAGTAAAACAGAGAAAAAAACACAAATCTGTCAGATTTGCTCTCATCTGTGTCTCCCACCCAGCAAGAACTGCTTTCTCAAAGAAGGCCTTGCCCTCTGAATGAGAGCCATTGCCCAATAGTTCGACATAGTTAGGTTCAGAACAAAACTGACACCTGTTATTAACTAAAACACAATAGATGGATTGTAAGTAAAAGTTCATTTACCAGGTCATTAGTTAAGAACATACCTTTTTTCCCTAGTAAAGATAAGGCTTCTTAGATGAGTAGCAGCAGGAAGAGAGACTTTGAAGCTCAAAAAGTCCAGGGTTACTGAGTCACCTTTGTCTTAGGGCAGGTCTATACTAGGGGCTTGTCTCCACTTACATTTTATAGCGCTCTAACCTGCTGGTTAGTGCAGCAAGTTTGAGCATTTTAAAGCGCTAGTGTGGACAGGCTCTGAGCGCTGAGAGCCGTGCTCCCAGCGCGGCTCCCAGCGCTCGGAGTTATTCCCCTTGTGGAGGTGGATTACCAAGAGCGCTGGGAGAGCGCACGTGACCACACTCACACTTCAAAGGGCTGCCGTGGGAGCACTCCCGTGGCAGTGCTTTGAAGTTTCCAGTGTAGACGTAGCCTAAAAACATGCATTGGCGCAGCAGTTAGTGCTTCTGGTAAAGAAGCTCTATGCCAATGGGAGAGTGCTCTCCCGTTGGCTTAATAACTCCATCTCTGCGAGAGGCGGTATCTATGTCGGTGGGAGAAGCTCTCCCGTGGACATAGCACTATCTACGGGGGAGGGTTAAGGTTGGTATAATTACGTCACGCAGGGGTGTGGATTTTTCACACCCCCAGGGCGACACAGTTATATAGAAATAAGCGTGAAGTGTAGACCTGGCCTTAGAGACCTACAGAAGTAATGGAGAATTTCAGCCTTTTCTTTCTTAATTAAGGGCTTGTCTACATGGGAAAATGTGCTGGAGCAGCACTATATAACTACTCTAGTTATATTGGTATAAATCCCTCTTATTTTACAAGAAGGGTTTTTTTTTTTTCTGGTTTAGTTTATAACAAGTTGCATAAGCTAAACTGGAAAAAGAAACTCTTCTTGCAGAAAGTGTGTCCACATGGGGAGTTCTAACAGTATAACCACAGCATTTTAACTATACTGATAAAATTCCTTTTGTAGAGCAATCCTACACTTCTAAGACCCTTTTTCTTGCAGAGATAGTTTAGAGACAATGTAGGGCCTGATCACATGCCATTGACTTTAAAGCATTGCAAACTGATTGCTGAACTGCTATCACTACAATTAAACCATTTATTATCCTCCTCACTGGTGTTGGGGACAGGGAAGAACTAAAAACACAGAAATATCTGACGTCCGTTAAAACTCAAATAATGCATTTGGGGAGGGAGGGGTGGAAAGGGAGGATTCTTCTGTTTCTCCCCAAATCTAATAGGACATGTTTAAGTACCAAGATGCCCTGCTTACTGTCTAGTGACACCATTAATCTCTTTTAGAGTTGTGACAAGCAAGTCATCAGCCCCAACTTTCTCAGTCAACAGACCACTATGTAAGGGAGAGGCCCCCCCCCCCTCCATGATCCACCTGTCTGGGCAGTCCCCTTTGCTTGTTTCTTAAAACATCTGTCTCATTTACCAAGGTATTCTCTGGCCCACAGACCCTAGTCTGAGAATCACTCTCTTTAAAACAGTGCTACATCCCATATTAGCAAAGAAATGTGTTCAAAGGTCTGTGGTCCTGGGCCCAATCCTGCGAGGTACTGAGCGATCTAAGCTCCCATCAACTTCACTGGGTGTTTAAGATCCTGAACACCTCACAGTAGTCACATAGCACCCCACAGGATTGGGCCCTTAGACCTGTGGCCCCCATTCAGGCAAGCACTTAAGCCCATGTTTAGGTGCCAGTGACGTTAACAGCATTTAAGAGCATGCTGTGTCTCCCAGAAATGGGTCCACAACCACAGACACTTTAAACACAATCTCATTACATTTAAAGTTTAATTAAAGTTGACCTTGTGCTTAAGAGCTTTGCTGAATTGTATAAGCCAGATTCATCGCTACTGTAACTCCATTGACACTGACGGGATAAATTTGATGTTTGAGTTCTATAGACTACTGACTTTCTGTAAAACAATAATCATCATAATACAGCATATACTGTTTTGCTTACTGTAATATAGTGGCCCAATATTCTTTACCATAGTGACAAAAACACACCTAAATGATTTTATTGTCATAGAGAAAAACATAAGTTTTTGTAATAACTCTAAATCTCAAAGTATACACATATATTTTAACTCTTCTTGGAATCTAGGTGCATTTACATTAATTTGGAACTCTTGCAGGACTGACCCATCCCTTCCTTCACATTTGGAAACCACAACAAGCCACATCCTGTCTATGCTTACATATTTTTAATTTTCTGCAAGTCATAGTGAGCTAAGCACATTCTAGTTTGGGGGACGGGGAGAAGGAGAAGAAAGTGATGCCACTGTTTAAATAATAAGAGCAACCTGCATTTAATGTAAAACAATGCTGCATACACTTCTGTTCATTTTTTAAACAGCTGATTGTGATCATACACAGTATTGTGTTACAAAAAGAAGGGGAAAAGATCAGCAGCAGCTAGAGTTTTAGAAGCTTTGGGCTAGGCTGTTTTACACAGTTGTGTAACTGACTGAAAAACCTGCTTTAATTTCCCCTAGAGGGAGAAAAACAACGTGTCTGAAAAAATACACTTCCCGATGCCAAGCAGCATAGCAACTGCAGCAGGTGTCTTATTATCTAGTCTATTCCCATGAGGAAGCAAGTGAGAGTCACTGCTCTGAGAGCTCACCCTGTGCAAACTTGTCAAACAGGGTGTATATAATCACCTCCTCCATTGTTATTATTGCATGAGTTGACACTGTACTAAATATCACATAACACTCAGGGGCTCAAAATCAGTGTGCGTGTGTGTGTAAATAAATGGTGATACTCTCCCAAGCTTCACCCTAAACCCACATTTTGGCCATGTGATACCAAAAGCTGAGATGAAACTCACACTAACTCAGGGGAGTAAAAGAAGAGAGTAAAATGCCCTGCTGGGGCATTTGAACCAATGGGAAAGGTTTAATCTTCACTGGTTCCTAAACTGCTGACATTTGGGATGCTGGGACTCTCCACCAAGGGAGCAGAATTGCTTCTTCCCTGGTTCTTGGGCTCTTATACTGCCTGCTGCTGGTAAGGGGGCATTCTGTGACATGGCCCTGATTTTCAGCTTCTGGTTCATGGACCCCTGGGTGTCCACAAACTATGCCCACAAAGATTTCCAAAGGGGGCTGTACTGCTATTCCAAATCTTTAGGGGTCTGCAAATGAAAAAAAGGTTAAAAACCACTGGTCTATGGGGATCAGCAGCTCTGGGAGACAGCACTTCAAGGCAGCCCCTCCGCCACCCGTCTCCCCCCCCCCCCCCTTATCCATTTTGTCTTTCTCCGGAGTCTGCAAACACCCCAAGCGGTCACCCGCCCTCTCTTTAAAGGGGGGGTGGGTGAGGAGAGACAGTCCTGTTCCCGGTGGGGCACGGCAATGCAACAAAGGGTGCGAAGGGGAGGGGACCCAGGCGCCGGGGATGGAATCTTGTCAGACAATACAGGGGCGTGTCCAGCTGGGGCTCTGGCCAATAGAAGCGTCCAGGCGGAGTGCCGGGAATTTTGGCTGTTTCCAACTTGTGGAAGACTGAGGGGCGTGGTGGCGAGGCTCTGGCCAATGGAAGCGCGGAGCGGTCGGAATTTTCGGCGGCTCCCGCGTTTGTGACAATGGGGAGCTTGGCGCGGCCGGGTCTCTGGCCAATGGGAGAGCAGCGGGGACGGCACCGTTCGGGATTGGCGCGGTGCCTGGCGCTGTGATTGGGCAGCCTGGCGTTCTGGCGCCAAGTTCGAAGGGAATATAAAGTGTCTCCGGGAGCGCGGCAGCCCCACCATCGCCCCTGCCTGTGAGAGCCGGAGCCTCCGTCGTCGTGTCCCCGCCGCCGCCTGTCTCTGCCCGCCATCGCCGCCATGATCCCCTCCCGGGCCCCGTTCTCCGTCCGCAACGAGCAGCCCCGCCTGTCGCCCATGAAGAACCTGGTCCTGACCGACAAGGAGAACACGGTGAGTGTCCCCGCCACCCCCCCCCCACACAGCTCCGGGCGCGGCGCCCGGCGCCTGCCGGCTCCTCTCACCCATCCCTGTCTGTGTCTCCACAGCCCCCCGCGACCAGCGCCACGCGGGTCCTGGCCACCAAGGCCGCTCGGAAGATCTTCCAGGAGGCGGACGCGAAGCCGGTGAGTCCGGGGTGGTGGGGGTGGAAGGGAGAGAGGGCGGCCCGCCGGGCTGGGTATGGCGGGGGGCCGGTGACACGGCTGAGGGCGCGCGGGGTGAGCTGGGCGGCTGCAGGTGGCGCGTCCTGCCGCTTGTGTCTTGGCGCCAAATGCTACTGTCCGCCAACGCGCGGGCGGCTCCACCCACCCTCCCCCCTCGCCCTCTTTGGGCTCGTCCTCCTCACCCTTAGGTTGGGGGGACCCCCTCTCGTCCTCCTTCCCCCCTGGGGAGACCCCTCCTTGCGCTCGTGCTCCTCGGGAATTTTTTTTTCTGCCCCTCGTCAGGCGCTTCCTGCCTTTTCTTCCTTTCTTCCCGCTTCTCTCTTTCCCACCCTCATCCCATCCTTGTGATGAGATGTCTCCACTCCAGTACTGGGGATGTTGAATTCAAGTTTTCCTATTGTGCCTCCTTTAGTTGAAACCCAAAGCAGCGATACAAACTCCTAGCAAGCTGGAAGATGAGCCACTCCTACGGGAGAATCCCCACCGGTTTGTCATGTTCCCCATCCAGTACCATGATATCTGGCAGATGTACAAGAAAGCAGAGGCCTCCTTCTGGACAGCTGAAGAGGTGAGGGGCTCCCATGAGTCTATCCCTGCTCTGGTTGCTTCAGTGGACACATTTGCCTGACATTAGCAGCTCAGTCCAGCTCATAACGGAGCACGTTTTCCCAGTAGTGTTAACTTATTTGCGTTGCAATAATGAATCAGTCATGAATCAGGACCTTGTTGTACTAGGTGCTGTACAAACACAATAAAGATGGTCCATGTCCCAAAGAGCTTACAGTCAAAGGGTACATCTTCGCTTGAAACTGCCATTGTAGTGCTTCGGTGTAGAACTACATGTGCCCCTGGGAGGGGTTCTCTTATTAGTGTGGATAAACCACCTCCCAGAGGGGCATTAGCTAGGTCCATGGAAGAATTCTTCCTTGACGTAGTGCTAGCATGGGGACTTAGGTTGGCCTATGCTGGGCAGGGGTGTGGATTTTTTGCACTCCTGGCCAATGTAGTTAAACCAACCTAACTTTCTGGTATTGACGTGGCTTAAGTTTGGCAAGAGCCAGCAGTGACTGCTTGTGTATTAATTGTACTGTTGCCTTCAAAAGATTAATTTATATCTAATGCATTCTTAAATAGCGTTGAAAAAGTGACACAAACCAGCACAGCTTTCCGTGGTTCTAGGAACCTATTAAACTTCATAATTTCATTTATTGCAGTAGTATTTTAGTTCACGGAGCACTGAGAAGAGGGGATGTTTAATACACAGTATAACATTGCTCTAAATATCTTATCTAGAAGTGTATTCTTTAGTACCACAATAAAATTGTAAGTGTCTGCTTTTGTTGTTCAGGTTGATCTTTCCAAAGATATTCAACACTGGGAGTCCCTGAAGCCTGAGGAGAAATACTTCATTTCACATGTCCTAGCCTTCTTTGCAGCAAGTGATGGCATTGTAAATGAGAATTTGGTAAGCACACAGGAGAGCAATCCTAAAGTGGAAATCATTCAGCTAACAAAGCTGCCCAAATAAAACTCCTATTAATGAGATATTCACCTGTTGAGCTACTTCTGCTCTAAAATCTATTGAATCTGTAATCCATTTTTTGGTGAGGCAGAGGGTGGGGAAGTTGCACTTAGTAAAACAGGGATTGCTGTGTAAAATAGGACTCTTGTGGACTTTTTCAGAAACTGAGCTTTCAAGAGGGTGGTTTTGTAGTAAGAATACATGATTTGGAAGTCTGGTGACCTGGCTCTGATGTGACTGCACTTTTTTTGGGGGGGGAGGGGAAATGAATCAATTGCACAGTCTTGTTTGCTTCATCTATAAAATGGTGGAGGTATTTGCCTATCTTATAGGGCAGTTGAGACTGAAGTAACATTTGTACTGTGATTTAAAATCCTTGTTCATGAACTGCAGGAGTGCAAAATATTACTATAGTTCTATTAATGCTCCACTTTCCTGCCCTGGATAAAGCAGAGATGGGGAAAAATGTGCAGTGTTACCTTATGCTCAAATACTCAAGGAGTTAAGATGAGATCAAGCCAGAACCTAAGAATCCTGGCACTAAGGAGGAGGCTGTTATTCTAATGCACTACACCAGGCGTAGCTTTTGAACATGAAAACATTTGTCAGACCATAGAGGTGTAGAGCAAAACTGGAGATACTTGTGTGGGTTTAATAGCAAAAAACTGCAATACATTAGGTGGGTAATGCTTTCTTCAACAGTCATTTGGTTTCTCCTCTAGGTGGAGCGATTCAGCCAAGAAGTACAGGTAACAGAAGCACGCTGTTTCTATGGCTTCCAGATTGCTATGGAAAACATACATTCAGAAATGTACAGTCTGCTCATAGATACTTACATTAAAGATCCAAAACAGAGGTTAGTATCACGTCATGAAATGTTCAAGTTGTTGTAAAGTCATAGTGGAATCTAATAGTGATACTTCTGTCTTAATTTTAAAACAATACAGAAATGACTTGAGAATTTAAATTCGTAAACATACTGTGGAGAACAACTCTGCAGGCATAGGGCCCTACCAATTTCATGTCTGTGAAAAACGTGTCACGGACCATGAAATCAGCCCTCTCCTGTGAAATCTGATCTCCCCTCCTGCTGGGAGCCTAGGGTTCCTGGCTGCTAGTCCAGCCATGCTGGGGAGGGACAGGCGTTTTCCTTCCCCTGCACTGCCGCTCTAGGTGGGGAGATCAGACCCACCTCCAGAGACAGTGCAGAAATTCGGGTGGTACAGCCTCACTTCTGCGCTTGCAGCGGCCCAGAAGCTGGGCTCCAGGCTTCGTACCCCGGCTCCTGCCGCAACTCGAGGTCCAGGCGCTGAGCTCGGAGCTTCCTCCCACAGCCCCTGCCGGGCTGGGGGCTTTTGCTCCTGGCAGCTGCAGCATTCTTGGCATCTGTGCGCCCCCCTCCATGGCTCCTGCCATGACTCCAGTGCCCAGCCTAAGGGTTTCTCCTCCCATTGGCTGCAGCTCGGTCAGGGGCAGCCTGGGCTCGGGGCTTTTGCCCCCTGCAGCTTCAGCTGGGGATTGAGGGCCTCTTCCACTATTCCAGCTGGGGCAATGTGGACTCGGGGCTTCCTCTGGGGCGGGGGCACCCATTTGTCCTGGGGGGCCCCAAATTGGCTGGGGGCCCCTGCCTTAATCTGTCCCTGGCATGGACTAGCAGGTAGGAGCCCTCAGCTGGGGTGCTCCCAGCAGCATAGGGAAGATCCTACACACTTCCATCTCCAGGAACATTCTCTAACTACAGGAAGCTGGGAGTGTGCTGCCTTCAGAACCCAGCTCTGAAGTCCTCACCAAAGTGAGGGTGGCAATCTTGGGACCCCTCTACAACAACTTTGCAAACCTCCCCATGATCCCGTTTTGTATCAGGACCCCCCACGGTTACAACACTGAAATTTCAGATATGAACAACTGAAAATGTGAAATTGACCAATTTTAAAAGCCTCTGGCCAAGAAATTGACCAGAATGGACAATGAATTTGGTAGGGCCCTATATATTACAGAACCGTAAGGTGTAACAAAAACTATACCAGAGGCTGGACTTAAATCTGTTTTGCTTTTAATCTCTAACTTCAATAAGTGATAAATGAGGGGATGAAACCAAATATGTGAAGGGCGGCATAGTCAATCTACATAGATACTTAAAGCTGGACTACACTCTAATACAAGAGGCCCTTGCGTTGGCTAGTTGATGAGTTAGGTGACCTAGAACAGTTTCTATGGGAACCATTACAGCTTGTGTCTTTTTGACTCGTACACTGAAATCTCAGGTATAAAATTCAGTGCATCTTCCCATGTAATGGTTGTCTACACTTGCTGTGTGGTTAAACTGAAAAATTATGTATTACCATTGTCAGCAAGTCACAACTATTTAACTAGTCTGTACTGGGCTATCTTGATTATCACTTCAAAAGTTTTTTTCTCCTACTTAATTGGCCTCTCAGAGTTGGTAAGACAACTCCCACCTGTTCATGCTCTGTGTGTATATATATCTCCTCAATATATGTTCCACTCTATATGCATCCGAAGAAGTGGGCAGTAGCCCACGAAAGCTTATGCTCTAATAAATTTGTTAGTCTCTAAGGTGCCACAAGTACTCCTGTTCTTTTTGTGGATGCAGACTAACACGGCTGCTACTCTGAAAACTATTTAACTAGGTTTTTCTAATGTAGTAAACCATGCTCATTTCTGACAAATAAACAAAGCTGGCTGCTTTAAAACTTTGCCTTTGAGTTATTAAAACACTAGTGCTAAAACTGTCAACTTTAAAAACCAAAACTAAACCTGACCCTTGGGCTGATGTAAACCTATCAAAGTGAGCCTGAAAGATGATTTCAGAACTAAGTATGTGAAAATAAGGGTTTATGAATTAGTTCTACAGTTTCTTAAAAAGCTTATCATAAGAAGACTTTGATACATGCAGTTTGAACGAAAATGTTTGAAAGGCCGTGAGTACACTTCAGACTATGACATGGATGGATGCACTGGAATCCTGGAACAGCGGTGGAGGGCTGACATAAGGGATAAATTGCACAGATGCAGCATGTCTATGCTGGGATTAACACCAGTGTAGCTACACAGGTGCCAAAATCCCTAATGTAGACAAGTTCTTAAGTACTGGTTTCAAAATGTGCTGGGTAGTTGCAGGTAATTCAGGTTAATCAATGACACAAACCTGTTATGACAGCTAGTTGCAAATACCTACTGCACTGGTTGCTGTGTTGACTTCTGCTTATGTACTATACGCTTTCCAGGGAATTTCTTTTCAATGCCATTGAAACATTGCCATGTGTTAAAAAGAAGGCTGACTGGGCCATGCAGTGGATTGGGGACAAACAAGCAACATTTGGTGAGTGCATTTCTGAACGGTGTATTTACTGGATGCTAAATGTTTCCTTTCCTAGCAAGAGTGAAGAGTGATTATTTGCCTTATTTCTGGAAGAAGATTGTAGTTTCCAATAAAGCAAATTATTATTCTCCCTTCTGAAGATGCTCCCCTTTGCTCTGCTGGCATTTTTAATTCCAACTGGTCCCTTGTGACAAATGTGTCTAGTTGGCAGTATGTTTTTCCTGTAGCTGCTTTGACGCATGTATAGTTTATTCCTCCTAAGGAGCTATGCTTCTGTTGAAGCATTTCATCTGCTTTATGGACTCTTGATTGCCTCACTTGGCAGGTGGGAGGCAATTGAAATTCCCATTATCCCTTGAGTATTAAATCTTTGCTCAAGGTCTTGTCATATGTTCTCAGACCAATCTGGGTTCTGATTTGCAGGATGTCAAAACAGACTAAAATAATTTATCAGAATTTTAGTATAACATAACATTTCGGGCCATGGCTACACCAGAAAAGAGGTGTCAGAAATCCTGGCCTCCTATTGTCTTACAGCCCTGTTATTTAACACTTGTTTGTTGTAGTGAAGACAAGGCTGTAGTTTCAGTCCCAGAGAGACTATAATTCACTTAAGCAGCAATATTTCCCATTCACAAATCTCATAAATGGAAAACTCTCGGTATGCTTTGAATTTTAAGGCTAGGTAAACATTCGCTTCAGTGCAAAACTTACACTAACGTTTCCTGACAGGAGAACGTGTAGTAGCTTTTGCAGCAGTGGAAGGAATTTTCTTCTCTGGCTCCTTTGCATCCATCTTTTGGTTGAAGAAGAGAGGGTTAATGCCTGGACTCACTTTTTCTAACGAACTCATCAGCAGAGATGAGGTAAGAGAATCTTGTAACCACCTCCTATTACAGCGACCTTATGTTACAAGACAACTATTTATAATTCTTATGAATTGTCTGGTGCTAAATTAAATGGGTAAACAATATCTGGGAATAAATAAGACTTGAATTGAGGCAGTGAGTGAATAAACCATTATGGTGGTGATTGGAGGGGAAAGCCTAGTAAGAAAGCTGCCTACTGAATTGTGCACTTTGGCCTCTCTATTCAAAAGCCAAGACGGAAACTACAAAGTGGCCCATTTCCTCCAGGGAAAATCATCCTGGGCTTTGAGTACTAAGATGGTATCTGGTTCATGGGCTTTTCAAATGTGCCTCTGATTTTAAGAGGTGGCACTTCTAATCAATGTTCCTGAAATAATATCTACACATTCACCTTTTCAGGGTTTGCACTGCGATTTTGCCTGCCTAATGTTCAAGCACTTGATTCACAAACCATCCGAGGAAAGAGTAAGAGACGTCATTACCAATGCTGTCAGGATAGAGCAGGTAATCAGGTGTTCCTTGTTTTGGGTAGTAAATGCTCACATTTTAGCTTAAAGCTGAACTATCAGGCCACGAAACTGCTCTAGATCAGTGGTTCTCAAACTTTAGGTGGGCTGTGGGGGGGGGGGGAGAATTGCTGAGGGTCTCGGGACTATTTAATGATCTTTCCAAATGTTTGTACTGTTAGCTAACTATTGTAAAGTGCTTTGGATAAAAGTGCTATATTTAAGAAAAATAAATAAACTTGATTAACATTTTTTTCTTCTACAAATAAAAGCACATAACTCTGATTTTAATATCCGTAGTCTTACCTTTCTAATGCAGTGGATGTGCCCTCTTCTTCCTAGCCCCAGCTCAGGTGCTGCCGCAGCAGGGGGGAGTGGGGTGTGTGCCGCTCACTCTCTCTTCACACCCGCCCCCCCATCTGAGGCTGGGAAGGAGGGCTCTCTCCCCCTAGCAGCTGCAGCCCTGGAACTGGGGAAGTTGCCTCTGGCCACACCACAGTCCTGCATGTCCCAAATTCCCCCCCGGCCACCACCTCACCTTACATGTGTGTTTTCTCCAGGGTCCAGGCACCTAATTAGTGGAGCCCTGCCTGCATGGCACCACTAATTAGGTGGGTGTCCCTTCATTCTCTTGTGTGCAGCTGCCCAGGCGCACACCTTAGAGGAACTATCCGCGGACCACAGTTTGAGAACCACTGGTCTAGATAACAAAAGTTTGTATGCTGAGGCCTTCTGTATTAACCTCCCTTCTTAATACCTGCAGGAATTCTTGACAGAGGCGCTACCTGTAAAGCTGATTGGCATGAATTGCACTTTAATGAAACAGTACATTGAATTTGTAGCAGACCGACTTATGCTGGAGCTGGGATTTAGCAAGGTAAGATTTACAAGCAGTGCCTTTCATAGGAAAAGGGTTGTATTCATTTGATATTTCCTATGAATCTTGAATATGTAAAATGGCTGCCACCATTTATTTAATGATAGTCTTCAGCTCATGACCAATAGCCAAGATCCTTCCAGCCAGTTGGTTATTTCCACTAATCTTAATGCACTCTGTCCTGGATGGAGAGCTACGTGATACATAGTGACAGTCCAGTAAGCAGTGTGATGGAAAAGAGGGCATTGCAAGAAACCACTGTGCTTCTGCCTCTTTAGAAGAACAGCAGAAGAAAGGGCATACAGAAGTGCAGCATCCAACACATGGAAGTGGGAGGAGTTTCACATGCCAGATAGCAAACTGGATTACTTTGCATTAAGTCAACTTAAACTGGCTTTCCCATTCCTAGTCCTCACTTCCCAGTTGATTCTTTTTCATTCCACTCCCAGATGTGAAAACCCATTTGTGATTAGAAGTCTTGTTTTTCAGATATTCAAAGCAGAGAATCCATTTGACTTTATGGAGAATATCTCGCTGGAAGGCAAGACTAACTTCTTTGAGAAGCGAGTAGGAGAATACCAGAAGATGGGAGTAATGTCAAAATCCACAGATAACTCTTTCACTTTGGATGCAGACTTTTAAATGAACTGAGACCACTTAAGATATGATGCGCATGCTGTTTGAACGAAACATTTGCTTTCAATATGAATTCACATTGAGACTTGATTATACTAAAATCCCACTCTTGAACAGTGTGGGGTATGGTACTGTTCTGAAGAGGCTAGTATAGCTACAGCAGTAAAATTCTTTCATTAGATATTGCCAATGGTGTTAATTCATAGAATGCTTAGCTGGAATAACTTGTGTTATAAAATCATTTCCTGAAAAATCCTCAATTCTTGAAGTGATCTCAAATGCCATCCCTTGCAACAGGGAGGTTGTACACAGATATCACTAGCTTCTGGAATTTCTATAACAAAGCTGGAAGTGCTTGAGAAATGATAGTCGTAAAATCAATTTGAGAGAATTGGCTCTCGGATACTGCAGGGGAAGCTATATGACCTCACTGCTTCTAAGCAGGTTTTAAGTTTACTTTTTACTATTTGTAATAGTTTGTACATAAACCTGGCACTTTAATATTAAAATAAAGAACTCTGACTTGTAGTATTCTTGGTAACACGAATATTGAAACTTGAGTTTATACTAAACGTTTAGACACAGCATTGCATGATAACCTTTTTGTTTTTATGCTTATTTACTTGTATGTAACTTAAAATGATAAAGCTTTGAATCAGACCTGCTGGTGATCCTGGCAGATCTGTAAAACTTCTTGCAAAGTGTAAAAATACAAACTGTATGGAAGTTGAGAAGCTTATTAAAAGTCCAGTGTTCTAGATACTGGAAAAAATATTTTTATGCTGCTGGTCTCTGCTTGAAATGAAAGATTTTTCTTTTAGGAAATAGTATTTCAGAGAGTTTTTGCCTGTTTAGTCAAATTTCAGAGTTCAATCACAGGCAACACTCTTCACTAGATACACTGCTCTGAAGGGCAAAGCTGTGAACAGCTTCCTTGAGATATGGCATTAATCCATAAAAACATCTTTGTTCAAGGTAGCCTGCAAAACAAAAGGACTATGGTCATAAGTGGCCGGCCAGCCAGGGGCTAGAATACTGAACCCACTGCTTGTGTCTTAGCTTTGGCATCTGGCAACTAATGGATGCAGTGAAGCTTTAAATTAAACTAAGATGAATCTGAATCCTCTATTTGTTACCACTTATTCAAATTGGAGCTCACTGAGTAGTCAAAGCTGAAATTGGACACATGCACTTAAATAAACCACTAAAACACACATGGTTGCTAGAGGGAATAAGGCTTTGGTCTATATCTTGTCATTTATTTAATAGCAGAGTTTGGTCAATTGTCCAGATGAAACATGACTTACCTGCAACAGTCATTACTTTAAAGTTCCAGCTATTCACTGGCTTAAGAGTATGACATAGTGCTTTGATGTAAGTCATTTAAAATGACCATGTGGAGATGAGTGCCTGTCAAGGCTGATTTCCCCACTCTGGCACTTTGAGTGCAGAAGGTGGGGGCCCGCAAAGACTCTAAAAATTAATACTTGCCACCCCAGGCTTGTATTATTTCCAAGGATACTACTTTTCTCTGGCCTTTGGGTGGTGGCAGCATCTACCAATCAAGTGCAGAACCCTTTTGAGAGCCCAGGAAGGAGCACTTGGGAATTCCTTCCTGTGGGGTATGAAGTCTCTTCACCCTGCATCTGGGAAGAGCAGGGGGGGAGGGAGGAAATCTGTGGACACCAGCTAATTGGGCAGTTAACAGCAACTTTGTTTCCTGTACTGCACACCTGAAAAGCCTCTATGGGAAAGTGAGATGTGAGCACTTCATTAAGAAGGGTTGTCTTCCAAGAGGCTTCTCTCATCCTGCTTTTAGTAGGAAATCTGGCTGATACCACCTCTGTTTGCAACTAAAGAGCCTGTAGTACTTTTTTTTTTTTCTTGGAAGAGAACTCCCCATGTTGAAACTTTAGCGCCGAAGAACTACTGGCAGAGGCATCCAGCTCTGAGCCAAGAGGCCCTGGCCTATTGGGTCTACAGATTTGCAAATTAACTGAGTGAATGATCACAATGATGTTTGCTCCTTCAGTGTTGATTGCACTGAAGTGAGTGTGTGACTGCTCTTCCTTTGGGACCCTGAAGCCAGCAAGATGGGCACTTTGAGGCTATCCTGGTGAGCGAAATCATAAATAAATAGAGGAGGGGTTGGGATTCAAAATCCCAAGGCAGCAAGGCCCTTAACAGATGACTTCAGCCTGAGCCTCTGCCACAGCAATATTGATAACAGGTCAGTGGTTCGCGTCATCTGAGAATGATTGGAGATAAGAATAAGGAGATGGTGGGTGAGTAATCAGTTGCAGTACCTTGAGTGGTTACTTGCAGTGGTTATTCCACCCTGTGGTCATTTGTGTAGCTGTGGTTCTCTTAGGCAGAAAGAGCAAATGTCCTTGCTGAACACTGATAGCACATTTCCTTTGGAATTCAGGGTGGACTTCAACTCAGTAGCCAATAATACTTTGGTTAGGCTGGTCCAGGATAAGGCTCCTACAGGAGCCTAAGGGGAGTCTAACAGTGACCATAGTGGGGGTCTAAATTCAAAATGTTCTAATAAGGCTTCCCCTAGAAATGCTATGTTACCAACTCCATAATTGGGAGAATAAAGAAATAATTACATGAGAATTCTGGTAGGTCTGTGCGATGTCAGAGAACCCTCCACCATGTTACTGTGGCAGTGGGAATTTATTAGGACATTTGTGGCTTGAAATTCCCAAGTTGAAACCATTGAAGCCTGAGAACGATGTATTCTGAGTGGAAGTCTCTTAGCTATGGGATTCCCTACTACCACTGCTAGGATAAATCCAAATCTCCGTAGGAACCCAAAATAGGAGTCACCCGTTTCAATGGCTGTAATGATGGCTGCAGAATGGGTTAGTACTATTTTTTTCCATCAAGACAACCAAAAATAACTGTCACTTAATGAATCATAAAATGATTGACTGGAAAAGGATCAGTGTTGCTCATCATTACAAATCCAGTGCTTAGATGCTATGGGTACGCCTGCAGAGATTAGAGAGAAATTTGGTCGCTTCTCTTCTCTGCCTAAACATGTGAGCAAGAATCCATATGGTTAGTTTTGCTGCTACTGAGATAGCATTGGCTCCAGTGTATCTTCTTTTTTTTTTTTTTTTTTTTTTTTTTTTCTTGTAATGCAAATCAGTACATCTGGGAGTGGTACATTCTAAATGTTTACCCTCTGGAGCATAAGCCCTTACATTCTTCTAATTTTTCAATTTCCACAAGTGCTGACCGATTTTCCTTCTGCTGCTTAGCTCAAAGAGATCCATGCCCAAGTTCTGATCTTCCCCCTACTTCCTTAAAACACCTATCCACTGTAAGGCGATTGCTTTGTAACAACTGTCTAGAACAGGGGTCGGCAACCTTTCAGAAGTGGTGTGCCGAGTCTTCATTTAGTCACTCTAATTTAAGGTTTCGCGTGCCAGTAATACATTTTAATGTTTTTAGAAGGTCTCTTTCTAGACGTCTATAATATATAACTAAACTATTGTTGTATGTTAAATAAGGTTTTTAAAACGTTTAAGAAGCTTTATTTAAAATTAAATTAAAATGCAGAGCCCCCCCAGCCCGATGGCCAGGACCTGGGCAGTGTGAGTGCCGTTGTAAATCAGCTCGTGTGCCACCTTTGGCATGCGTGTCATAGGTTGCCTATCCCTGGTCTAGAATCACAATGGTCCATTGTGATCTTGAAGTGAGTCTGACAACTGAATGTCTTTTTAAAAAAAAACAGACAATATCTAGAAAAATTTAGCTTGACTAACACTTTTCTTGATGCTTCTGAATAGTATGTCTTTGGATGTGAGTTTAAAGAAACAGCAGAGATGTGAAGGAGTGTGATGAAAGGTGTAGTTCGTGTGTGTGTGTGTGAGAGAATTGAAACATCTACCTGGTAGGGGTTCTGGCAGAGTAATCACTTCAATAGACAGGTGATGAGCATGGGGGAGGAGAAATACTTACAGATTAAAAAATATGAACCACTAGTCAGGGTGCTAGCATTTGAAGTAGTCATTCATTTATCCTAAAGAATTGATCCTTAAGTTAAAATATGCAAATCCTTCATTTCTTTGATCTTAGTTCAAAAATTAAATGCTTACTAGTATCACAAAATTGAAGAACAATGACTTTTAAGTCCACTTTCTTGTATAATAGCATTATTTTTTTGGTAATATTTCCTATTTTTAATTTATAAATTATGCTTTAAGGGTGCATGTAAGAAAATTTCTAAATTTTTAAATGAGCACATCTTAAGTGAGATACTGAACCTTATGTGACGTGGAGGAGTAATTCCAGAAATCCATCAGCTTTGTCCTCAGGAAACAATTGTAACATTATGTAATGATGGGGGGGAGGGGAATCCCCAGATTCCTCAAATTTCCTGGAGTGATTGTGGCAATTTGTGCACAGTAGAGGTCAAAGAACAGTAGTTGCTGTTTCATACTTGCTGCAGACCACAGCAAGCCCTGAAAATCTAAGGGCATATTAGGAAACTGATGCACTCCCAAATGGTAACCACTTCCTTTTCACCAATAAATATTATGAAACTTTTGCCTGTCTGAAAGAGCTGAATGAATGAGATTCACATTCAAAAACTGCTTTTTCACTATCAGCAATGGCTTTTTATGTTTTAATTCATTGAATTATCTTGCAATTTTTTTCCCCCCTAGTGGGTTAGAGAGGAAAATGCTTCTGTTAGAAGTGGTTTTAGAATTGGTGAATATCAAGTATGTCCTGAATCTGCTTAGAGGAAATTGATTTTTTTATAGTAATTTACGTACATCACATTGGTGTGTCATATTATAGGAAAACAGACTCCCAGTATAGAAGAGAAAGAGGCCTATAATCTCACTGATGCCATTCCCATTACAGGACAGAATGTCTCACCTGAAGGTTAAGTGGACATAGATTCTCTTCCCCAGCCTGGAGAGGAACAGAAACAATAACTCTAAGAGGTGTTAACTGCCTTTATTCATCTCAGTGGGGGTAATATCCAGAATCCTGATGAGAACTTGTTGATATTAACTATTTCACTCTTTAGCAGAAACATGTGGCAACACTGAAATGAGGTTTTTAGGCAGAGCATCGATTCTCCCTCCTCTTTGCCCGCTCCCTCTTTTAATCTGATCATTGTTGATATTAAACTGGGTTGTGATTTGGAACTATGTGAAATTCTAGTTCTAATGCATTGGCAGACTGATGGAGTTGTGGTTATGATAGCTCCTGATGATACTGTAATGGTAGGTCCAGTGTCCCCTTCGGCTCCAACACCGGACCTGCCATTACAGCTGTGGGGGGGTTCTTGTTTTGACCTGGGGAGGAATTGGGCAAGTGTGTACTCCCCACATGGTCCAAGCCCTGCTGGATACTAAGGGTGGTCTCTGGCTTACACAGGCTCGGGTAGCTCGGTATCAGGCTAAACTTTTAGAAAATCCTGAAGTTACCCTACAGACCTGTCTCTCCCTTAACCCAGCCACCCTATTACCAGAGACAGAGGAGCAGGAACACGACTGTTTGGAGGTCATAGATGCCCAATACTCCAGCCGCCCGGACTTAAAAGATCAACCGCTTCCTAATGCAGACTGTGAGTGGTACACCGACGGCAGTAGTACTATTACAGACGGACAAAGGAGGGCAGGCTGTGCTATTGTATTTCTCCACGAAACCGTAGAAGCAGAGGGTTTGCCTGCTGGGACATCAGCCCAGCTGGCTGAATTGATAGCCTTAACCCATGCACTTGAACTGTCAAAAGGGAAAAGAGTTAACATTTTTACTGATTCCAGATATGCCTTTGGAGTACTACACGCCCATGTTGGTCTATGGAAACAAAGAGGAATGTTGACAGCCCAAGGCTTTCCGGTAAAGCATGGGCTTCAAATTCTCCGGCTTTTAGAAGTGGTACAGCTCCCCTCAGCAGTAGCAGTGGTGCACTGCAAGGCTCATCAAAAGGAAGATCAAGATGTGGCTAGAGGTAATGCTAGGGCGGATAGGGAAGCCAAGCGAGCTGCTACCCTGGAACCACTGGAAGCTGAAAATGCCCATATGCATGCCCTCATCCCATCAGTAGGGAAGCTCCCGACCCCTCAGTACTCTGGCGAAGAAAGAAAACTAGCCGACAGGTTCGGTCTCCAGGAAAAAGAGTGGTGGTTCCACTCCCTGGAAGGAAAAATCCTCCTACCAAAGAATCTAATATGGCCAGTGCTACAGAAACTACACCAGACCACTCACGCAGGGAGAGAGGCACTTATCCAGCTTATGAATAATTTTCTAACCTCTGGACTTAGACCACTGGCCTCCCAGGTACAGGCTGAATGTCTAGTCTGCCAAAAGAATAACCCTCGACCGGGAGTGTCAGTGCCACCAGCTACTCTGGAACCTACCCCAGGCCCGGGACAGGTTTGGCAAATAGACTTTACTGAGTTCCCCCAGACCCAAGGATTCAGATACCTTCTCGTCTTGGTGGATCGATTCAGTGGATGGCCTGAAGCCTTCCCATGCCGTAACAACACTGCCAAAATGGTGGCTCTGAAATTTGTCAAGGAGATCATTCCTCGCTTCGGACTCCCCCAGTGGATGGAATCTGACAACGGAACACACTTCACATCCCAAGTCGTTCAGAAGATATTGGATGCCCTGCAAATCCCCTGGAAGCTCCACACTCCATGGCGACCACAGGCCAGTGGAGTAGTGGAGCGTACAAATCAGACACTTAAGCGGCACCTCTCAAAGGTCTGTCAAGAGGCTTCCCTTAAGTGGCCTGATGCCTTACCCCTTGTTTTGCTTCGCATCCGCGCTCTCCCAAAGGGCAGGTTAGGGCTTAGTCCCTTCAAGATTATGTTTGGAAGGGCATGGCCTATGAACGATACACTGGGTTCTGGCAGGGGAGTGGGAAATGGGGTGTGACTTCTTATCTCAGTACATGTGCTCTCTGTCTGCTGTTCTCTCCACAGGTATACCAAAGATTTGCAGCCTCTCCCACTGGATGCCCCGATCCACTCCCTGCAACCTGGTGACTCCGTTCTCGTTCGGACCTGGAAGGACGAGCCTCTCCAAGAGAAGTGGAAGGGACCCCACACCGTCCTGCTGGTCTCGCACACAGCAGCAAAGGTTGAGGGACACAAAAACTGGATCCATCATTCTCGTCTGAAAGCAGTGCCCGCTCCTGAAAGGTGGACCGGCCAGCCTGCAGAACAGACTGCCAGCAACGATCTGGGACTTAAACTGTTATTCAAAAGACAATAAGGTCTGCTGGGAATGCCCTGTGATCTCTTTGGACAGTCGCTGCGCACTCTCCGTGAGAACTCTGAGCATTGGTTGTGTTTATTTTCACAGGGCCGGCCTAACCGGGTGGCCTGGTCCCTTTTGTTTTTAATCTGCCTACTATTGGTAATTGTTATTTTGTGGGTATTTGGGGAATTGTAATTGTTAGACCCTAGGGTCACCTGCCCAGCATGAGTTCATGTCCAGGGTCTGCCACAGTGGTACTCTTTGCCATAGGGACACTCCTCTCGTTACCTCCCGTTTCCCCCCAGGCACATGCGGGATGGAGAGGAATCCCTACTAACTTGGAAACAAACACATATGAGTCCCTGAAGGTTTGCTTTGCCCAAGAGTTTAACCTCTCTAACTGCTGGGTATGCTCCCAAATCCCGCACCACGCAGCAAGGTTACCCTGGAGGGTGGTCCCCCAAAATTGGTCAGATATCTGTTGGGGATGGTTCAGTAGGGGAAGAAATACCTCGGGTACCCCCTTGTCGCAAAACTGTACCATTGAATCCCAGTATGCATTAAGGGATGACCCCTGGAAGCTGCAGGCCAACTCAACGCATCTCCCTTCCCCTATTAGGTTGCGGTCACTGGCTCCCGGGTTGGTGTGCTATCAACAGTTCAAGTCTAGCAATTACACCTGGCCTGCTGGAAATAATACCTGTCAGTATTATTTATCCCCTGACAGTAACACTTCCATCCCTGTCTATGTTAACGGCAAATCCAATTGGTTTAGAACATTTAGTGACACCCAAACAAATAGGTGGAGTAGCGGTTATAATGGCTTGGTAGGAAATGGCCACTCCTTTTACATTTGTGGTACCTCTGCGTATAAGTGGCTACCGCATCGGTGGTATGGAAGTTGCTATCTAGGATATCTTGCCCCTCCCCTTTGTGTCCTCCCTAAACTGCCCCCTGGCCGCCCCAGGCAGCGTAGATCTTTGTATGCCACCCCAGAGCCCATTACGGAAGGAGACAGGTTGGGTATCATCCTCCTCCCATCCTATGGGGTGGGACAGCTAACCCAATTTTATCGTAAGCTCTCTGTGTTTCTCACCAAGTATGCCAATGAGACCTTAGCCATAGAGAAAAGCCTTAACTCAGAGCTTTACTAGCTCCGGTTGCTGTCCCTGCAAAACAGATAGGCCTTAGATTATGTTTTAGCCTCCCAGGGCGGAGTGTGTGCCCTTATTGGGAGTGAATGTTGTACATATGTCCCGGAGAACTCACAGGACATTAACAAGCACATCCTGTCAGCCGAACAGGCTTTCAAGCAGTGGAAGGCCCAGGAAAGGGAACCCACAGTTTTCGATTCCCTTTGTAGTTGGTTGCCCGACCTAGGAGGAGTGGGGGGCGGCCTTGTGCGTCTCCTCCTCACAGGTGTGGTACTGTGCCTGGTCACCCTCCTCCTGATTGCTTGTTTTAAGATGCTTCTCCATAGGCTTTGTGCCCCCTGTTCCCCAAAAATCCTGGCATACCCTCTCATTGAAAACCCCAGCTTCATAGCACTCAATCATATCTTGTCCACAGAATATGAGAAAACTCAGCCAAAAGCTTGTTGAGTATTCTCAAAGGAGGGAGTTGTTGGTGTCACTAGGCATAACCCTAGGTAACTCGGAGGGTGGAAGACCACAAAGTGTCAGTGAAGCCTTCCTGCACTAGGCCTATATGTACCAAACTTCTTCCATGTTTAAACTCTAATTGACCTCAAAAGCCAGGTGCAACAGGCTGCATACCAGTGCCAAGCAGTAATAATGAGGCCTGCATACTTCTGGCTGAAAGGGGAGATAATAAATCAAAGGGAAAAAGGACAAGATAATGGTTTAAAGAAGTTACTAACAAGCTGGACTTATAGCTGCCAAGATGACGTAACTGCTTAAATGTAATTGCTTGCTACTTGCTTAAAGTAAACTATTATAGGAGAAAGGGGGGTTGGGTGGGTGAAGGTGGGGGTGAAGCCTAGCTGCAAAAGAATAAAAAGGGAAAACTGTTTGTCTCAGTGTGCTTGATCTGAGACGTGTCAGTCTCCTAGCACTGCTTTGGGATCCCAAATAAACTTTGATTGCTTCTCCACCCTGGTGTGTTCATTGGCGCGAAGCACACCGGGCAACGAACCCCGCTGTTGCTTTCCTCTGGCACTCTGTGCCAGCAACAATACGGTGATTGACTTTCATAGTGTGCCTTTAAATCTGATGGGCTAGCATCTTATTTTAATGGGAGTATTTTGTACTCAATGGGGGAGAAAAATATGATCACAGATAAATGTACTATAATATGCTAAACAACCATAGCAGGGAATGTTTTGATCCATTTTCTGCTAATGAAAATCCTCTGAGACGCATCAAAGATGAGTAAATGCAGTACACAGCAATGCTGATTTTTTGTGTGCGATTGTTATCCATTCCTTTATGAAGCTTCTTCAAATATTAAATGAGAAAATATTTCTTCTAAAAAAATGCCTTGGGTTAAATAGCCTTGTAATTCTCTTTATAATAATTTTTTCTCTGGTTATGCTACAGTATGTAACTTATGCCATAAGCAAGATTGCTTTGTTCATTAAGTGTTTTTTAGCAGATTTCAACAGAGGGAGAGACTCCCTTAGGGAATTACTGATTTAGGGATGCTTATACTTCGGAGCTCTTTGGTGAAATAAGGTATTTCTGTCAGCTTAATACAAAGCTGCTTCACTAATGATGTGAAATCACTGCATGCCTAAGGGGGACGGCGCACGCTCTGTGCCTTTTAGTGTAGAACACATACTGGTATTTGTTAGAGGCAGACTGGGGACTGAGCACCCGGAGACAAATTCTCGCAGTAACTTGTGTGTAAAGCATTCGCCCTTGTGGGGTTGTGGGCACATAGCAGAGAACAGAGGTAAGTCTAGTGCTGGGAACCTGGTTAGTTCTTTGCAGAAAGGTGGCTGAGCTTGGGCTTGCAAAACCTCCTAGAAATGGTCTTTTGCCAGGTGATACTGGGCTGTCTGCTTGCTATGCCCCCCCCTGTGGTGACGACGCAGGAAAGGAAACAGAACGCCAGGTCTGTGGTAGCTAGAGAGCTTTATAAGCCTCTTGCAAAAAGCCTTTTGCAAAAAGCCTTTTAGGAAAACTTTTTCTGGGGTTTTTATTTTTCTCCTTACTTTGTTTACAACTTTTTTTAGTGGTTACATTTTTGCGCATAGAAAAGCCAGGCAGTATACATGCACATAAGATAACGAACCCATCTCTTGAGCGCGTGAACACCAGCTGCGAGGGTACAATTAAATTAGCCAAATAAGTTTCCCAAACACAAACGCTGGATTGAAGGTTACTCCTGCCTCGTAGCCATGGGAGCAGTTTGCCGCGCCTGTGGGCTGACGATTCGGGAGCTATGCGTCCCTACACCCCCCCCCCTCCCCCGAATTGGTTGGCAGTGTTACATGTTGCACTTGGTGAGTCTCATAAATTGCTGGTACACTTGGATGATCTCACTTGGCCAAAGCCAGTATACCCTTCCCAGTTAGGTGCCTGAATTCCTTGTTGGAGCATGCTCATATTTGTGGATCCTTTACCCTGGGGAAGCAATCTAAAGTAGTTGTAGGTAGCACATGAATTCAGCTATCAGAGGAGCGGGCATGGAAGTGTGAGCAAAAGGAAATATCAGGTGACTGAAGCCAGTTTGCCAAATCCTAGTTACATAAGCAGCACTGGCCCCTGGTATGGCTGGGACAGAGGGACAGAGCTGGCACTG
This sequence comes from Trachemys scripta elegans, assembly GCF_013100865.1. Taxonomy (NCBI): domain Eukaryota; kingdom Metazoa; phylum Chordata; order Testudines; family Emydidae; genus Trachemys; species Trachemys scripta. Next base: position 173,861,413 of record NC_048300.1, read on the forward strand.
GGAAAGGCTGGTAGGCTGAGTGAGAAACACAGTCCATTAAATGTCTCATATTCACTGCCAAAACAGCTCTTACTGTAAATGTGTCCTCTGTAGGGATGAACCCTGGGACCTCTGGATCTAAAAGCATGATCTGCTACAATTTCAGCTAAAGGACCAAGCTGAAAACTTTAAACTGTACCTTAAACTTTCAATGGGACTTAGGCTTCAAAGTCACTTGGGGATAGATTTTCAAAAGCACCTAGGTGCCTAACTCCCATTATTTTCAAAACTCCACTGGGCACCTGTTTGCATCTTTCGGTGCCCATACACATTTAAGAATCCAGCCCTTAGGTACTTTTGAAAATTTTACCCCGATCCATTAACTCAAAGGCAGTAGTAACTCAAGCCTTTGTGCCTGAGCCACTGGAGTGAGGGGAAAAGCCACACTTTAAGCATGAACTTACAGTAGGATCTACTTACAGCCCTGCTACAACCATCAGCCATCCACTGCCCATATTGTCCATGCAGGTTAACTATTTGGAGTCAACTAGATTATAACTAGAGCTGGATGACAAATTTTCAATGGCACCATTTTCTGCTGGAAAATACCCGTCTTCTTGAAATTGAAATGTTTTGTGGGAACATGTCAATTTTGATGGAAACATTTAGAAAACTATTTGAAAAATGAGATGGAATTTATTGTTTAGACTCATTCATTTGATCTATTATAAAATATTGAATATACATAGTCAACATATGTAACTAATATTTTATATTAGGTTTGACATTATCAAAACATAACTTTTTGATAAGGTCATCTTGATGTTTTTGTATCAACCTTTTTCAGAATAGCTGGTTCCTGGACAATTTTAAATTTTGGCTTTTATCTTGATTGTGGCTAAAAACAAACTTTGAAATGTTTTCCAGCCAGCTCCAACAATAACCTGGTTCTGCAGATGGGTACAGTGTTGAATTTTACAATGGACCTATGTGTAGCAAGAAAGATTTTTTGGGAAAAAAAAACGAGGTGGGTAAAAAAATCTAATTTGTATGTGTTTGCAAAGATGACATTCAGAAGGGGCAGCAAGAAATGGTGATTAATAGTGATCCTATGGAGTAGATCATCAGATGAGCTTTTGTAAGCAGTGTTTTAAATAAAAAGCTTATTAAAATGAACATTTCACAATGGACAAATGTTAGCAGTGCTAAGTGTCCTTGTTCTATACGTCTTTTCTAGTCATGAGTTCCTATTATGCTATTGAAATGCACCCTCTGCTAGATGTAATTCACTTCTGAAGGGAGTAGAAATAGTGTATATTGGATCTGGTAGTTGCTTTAAGCAAAATACTCTGCAGATTTATCTAAGGCTTAATTACTTTCCTGTTTTTCAATTACTGCTTTTGGAAATTGTATCTCCAGTTCTGTTGATGTTATAGCTATCACATTCATTCTTTAGAGCACTGTAAATAGCCATGTACCTTGTTAAAGCATGGGTTGATTTTAGAAATTTTAATCTATAATGCTTAGAGCAGTTTTATTTCCACATATGAGCTCAGACTGGCAAACAGCCAAGAATCTGCCTAACAGAATTACATTTTGATACAGATTGCATAAAAAGGTTATCCCTCATCAAATTTAAAAGCTATTTTTTTGCATTCTAAATAGGCTAACTTTATGATAAGTTTTTAAATCTTTTCCACCTTTGGTCATATTTTTTGATGGGAGGTACACTAGTCGAGGATTATGTGCAAAATAAAAGACTGAGTGGATTAAAAATAAATACATATGTAACCCTTCTGCCAAGTGAAGCCAGCAGCAACCAAGGTCGGGTTCAATATCTAGGGGTTCCTTTTCAACAATACAATACAGAACCGGCTCAAGCCCCTACCCAGTAACTTGGGAAAATTACACACCACCCTTGGGCACCTCTGCGAGGCAATACTTCCCCACTCGCAGTCAGAGTCTGAGTGTAGAAAAGAAACTTTTAATGAAAGGAGGGAAGTCACCAGACATTAATTAGGGAAAATGCCATAAGCAGGATTCATAATAATAAAACTGAGCAGGACACCCACCCAGAGTGCGTGGGGCAGTGCCTTCTGTCTCATGTTCTTGAGTTCTACAACCAAAAGTTCCTTTTCTGTGTCCCTTTCTGCTCCCTCCACCCCACTCACAGTGGTTGCCCTTGGCCAACTGAGGACCCAAGGTTCAGAGGTTCATCTGTCTGAGTTCAGCTCCCACCCGGGGAAGAAGGCACCTTGCTTTCTGCGCTATCTGAGCACTTGTTCTGGCTGCCCACCCCACCAGCCACAGTTCCTCTCCATTGGCCGCCCTGCCAGCCGCTTGTTCCGCTCCTGCCGGCCGCTTGTTCGCTGCTTCTGCCAGCTGACTGCTCACTGCTCCCACGGGCGACTGTCAGTTACCTTCTGCTGCCACCTGCCTCTCTGCTGTGACCTCTGCAGGTCAGTCTCTTAGGCTTTGTCTATACTAGGAAGTGAACGACAAAACTTTTATCATTCAGAGGTGTTAAAAAAACACCTCACCAACAGACATGCTTTGTCAGCAGGAGTGCTGTCCTGCCAACAAAGCTACTGCTGCTCATTGGGAATGGAAGTTTTTTGTCGTCGGGAGAGCTCTCTCCTGCTGACAAACAGCGGTTACACTGCGTGCCTTTTAGCGGCCCAGCTGTAGAGGTACAGCCATTTCACTAAAAGCTGTGAAGTGTAGACATAGCCTTAGTGATTGTCAGCTTTTAGCATGCTGGGCAGAAACGCTGTCCTGCCACAAGTGATTTCAGCTCTCATTTAAGCACTTAAAATAACAAAGGCTCCTAATGGAGCCTGTTCAGCTGTGTCTTTGAACAGGGGGGAGAAACAGGTTAAACCAGACTAGAGACCCTTTGGAAGAGGCTCTATCTCCTGGCTGGATACCTGTCCCCCTGACTCTCTTTCATAAGGGTTTGGCATTTGAGCCCCTGGCTTAATGAGGTCCTTTCAGCTGAGGGTGACTCCCACATTTGGGACAGATTGAGCACAGTTCTGCTCTCCTTTATTCATACAGTAAAGACAAAAACATTGATAACAGCATTTCACTACCACTGCATTGAGTACTAAAGTGATTTGTAACCCAAGTGATCACTTCGAGCAACACTGTTCAATCTGCTGGATATCTAAGCAGAGTAGGTGTGTTTATGTAAATACAGGTTTCAGAGTGGTAGTCGAGTTAGTCTGTATCAGCAAAAAGAACAAGGAGTACTTGTGGCACCTTAGAGACTAACACATTTATTTGGTCATACGCTTTCATAGGCTAAAACCCACTTCATCAGATGCATGCAGTGGAAAATACAGTTGGAAGATGTATATACACAGAGAACATCAAAAAATGGGTGTTGCCATACCAGCTATAATGAGACTAATCAATTAAGGTGGGCTATTATCAGCAGGAGGAAAAAAAACTTATAGTGATAATCAGGATGGCCCATTTCCAACAGTTGACAAGAAGGTGTGAGTAACAGTAGCGGGAAAAATTAGCATGGGGAAATAGTTTTTACTTTGTGTAATGAACCATCCACTCCCAGTCTTTATTCAAGCCTAATTTAATGGAATCCAGTTTGCAAATTAATTCCAATTCAGCAGTTTCTCATTGGAGTCTGTTTTTGAAGTTTTTTTGTTGGAGTATTGCGACTTTTAGGTCTGTAATTGAGTGACCAGGGAGGTTGAAGTGTTCTCCAGATGGTTTTTGAATGTTATAATTCTTGATGTCTGATTGATTTGTGTCCATTTATTCTTTTGAGTAGAGACTGTCCTGTTTGGCCAATGTACATGGCAGAGGGGCATTGCTGGCACATGATGGCATATATCACATTGGTAGATGTGCAGGTGAACGAGCCTCTGATGGTGTGGCTGATGTGATTAGGTCCTATGATGGTGTCCCTTGAATAAATATGTGGACAGAGTTGGCAATGGGCTTTGTTGCAAGGATAGGTTCCTGGGTTAGTGTTTTTGTTGTGTGGTGTGTGGTTGCTGGTGAGTATTTGCTTCAGGTTCACGGGCTGTCTGTAAGCGAGGACTGGCCTATCTCCTAAGATCTGTGAGAGTGAGGTATCGTCCTTCAAGATAGGTTGTAGATACTTGATGATGCGCTGGAGAGGTTTTAGTTGGAGGCTGAAGGTGACGGCTAGTGGTGTTCTGTTACTTTCTTTGTTGGGTCTGTCCTGGAGTAGGTGACTTCTGGTATTCTTCTGGCTCCGTCAATCTGTTTCTTCACTTCCCCAGGTGGGTATTGTAGTTTTAAGAACGCTTGATAGAGATCTTGTAGGTGTTTGTCTCTGTTTGAGGGATTGGAGCAAATGCAGTTGTATCTTAGAGCTTGGCTGTAGACAAGATGTGGTCTGGATGAAAGCTGGAGGCATGTAGGTAAGTATAGCAGTCAGTAGGTTTCCGGTATAGGGTGGTGTTTATGTGACCATCGCTTATTAGCACTTTAGGGTCCAGGAAGTGGATCTCTTGTGTGGACTGGTCCAGTCTGAGGTTGATGGTGGGATGGAAATTGTTGAAATCTTGGTGGAATTCCTCAAGGGCTTCTTTTCCATGGGTCCAGATGATGCAGATGTCATCAATGTAGCGCAAGTAGAGTAGGGGCGTTAGTGGACGAGAGCTGAGGAAGCGTTGTTCTAAGTCAACCATAAAAATGTTGGCATACGTGTAAATACAGTTTGCTCCTGAAGTCTCACCCCCTCCCAGCTAGCCATCAGGTGAGAATTCAATCAGACCCTGCTTACACATTAAAGAATATTTAAAATAAAATATTAAATATAGTTATGCAAATATTCTAAGAGATGAGAGTTCACCATTTATATCCTCAAATAGCAGATTGAGACATGTTCAATGCTCATAGTAACTATTGTGATTAGCCTGGCTGTTGTGAATTCATCAGATAGTTTGTGGAGGGGTGGGGGTGGATTCTATATGCTTTACATAGGTAAATATTGATGTCAACATCTTTTCCTAAGGGACACATACAGGAATGGGCCCTTGGAAGCCAATTAAAGGAACTAGTCTTTCATCCTGTCTACATTAGAGAAAAGTTAGCTCCAAGCAGGAGAGAGTTCTTTGGATAGATCTCCTTCAGACCGATTTCATTTGGAATGATTCTGGGGCTGCTACTTAGCTCTAGGCTTGTTACATCTGTTTCAGATAGGTGTGTGCGGGGGAGTGGCCATATCTGTAATCTCCTCATACATAGGGTATGTCTACTTTCCATTCAATACCTTGTGCTGGCCTGTGCCCACTGACTTGGGCTTAGGGGGCTCACGCTAGGGGGCTGTTTAATTGCAGCGTAGATGGCTTGGGTTTGGGCTGCAGCCCGAGCTCTGGAACCCTCCTATCACACAGGGTCCTAGAGGCTGGGCTCTAGCCCAAGCCCAAACGTTTATGCCACAATTAAACAGCCCCTTAGCCTTAACCCCACGAGCCTGATTCAGCTGGCATGTGCCAGCCGTGGGTTTTTAATTGCAGTGTGGTTTTCTCATGTGGTCTCAGTTCAAAGTGTCTTACTGCAGCTTGCAAAATGAAACCACATTTTAATTCCCACTTAGCTGAATGTACCCAGAATATCATCTCAGTTGGTCTAACCTTATCTCCAGCACTCCAGAAAGCAGTTAATAACTGTGACATGATAAGAATGTGAATGTAAGAGGGACATCCATCCCTTGAGCACCCCTCGTGGCCAGAGGTCCCTCAGCAGTGCCCTGCCTCTGTTTCCCCCTCTTCTGGGGCCCTTAAGAACTGCACAGTCCACAGTATTTAAAACAAAACTATTCCTCCTGGATGGGATCCAGTTTATTTAATCTTCACCAGTTCCATTCAGGTTGGCAATAAAGTCTGTCATAAGCAGAACTCACTGGTATTTCTCCCCTGATAGTCCAAAATAGTCTTTACACCAGTTTTAAACTAGGCTCATCCCCTTCTTTCTAGGGGGTCTGTCTCCCCTCCTTTGAGTCAACCACCTTTCCCAGACTTTACTTGGGTGGAGGGAGCTCAGCCTTCTGGGTCTGGCTCCTAAACTACCCTGGGGTCAGGATCTCCCCTGCAAGAGCCTTTCTTGCTCTCCACAGCTGCCTGAACTTTCCTTACTTCTCCCTGCTGCTCTTTATAGTGAAATCACCTGATCTCTCTCAGGTGTGGCTCATTCACTAGTCAGGGCTGGCTAGCCTCATGGCTAGGCCTTAAAGGGCAAGCCACCCCGTTACAGTGACATACCTGCTGAACCATACTACAAATTGCCATCCAGACTGAACCATACTACTAATTATCTGTGCCATTGTGAAGGGAACACCTAGGTTGCATGGGACAGGCACACAACTGGTGGGTCATGTTCCTTTCTCTGCACTGAAGTGCATGGCATGAGCTGGGTTAAAATTTGTTATTATTCAGTCATTAATTCTTCTGCTCATGGCTCACCCATTTCCAGCGAGCACGGCCACCTGCTAATGTTGTGACCTGCTCTATTTTCAGGCTGGGGCAGGTGCAGATGGAAACCACAACATCCATCCAGCATGTTTGAAGCCATCTGTTAGGTCTTCTCCATCCATGCAACATCCCTCCATGTGTTGTTGGATAAAACAGATAAAGCTGGTGGGCTAGTATAAACTGTGGCATATAAACAGACGGCCAAGCCACTAAGAAAGCCATTGAAGGCTGGTTGGCCAGACACCTGACATCCTCATTCATAATGTGTGGAAGCCACCATATACCTTCAATATTTGTTGCTGTTTCATGTTGAAAGTGTTCAGCTGAAGTGTCTCTGGTGGCCCAAGTTTCACTGCCATACAAAAGGGTAGAAACCAGTGCTGCTTGATAAGTAGGCATCTTAGTTTGAGTTGATATGTGGTGTTGACACCACAGAGGCTTCTGAAAAGTGTGCATAACAAATGTAGCCTTGCTATTTCATGTCAGTAAGGCAACCTCCCTCATTGGTTACAACAGAGACAAGATACTCAAATAAGTTGATGAATTCAACTTCTTGTCCATTGATTATGATCATTAGGTGAGGTCCATCAGTCTGGCCATCTTCCAATTGACTTGCAGACCAAGCTTACTTGCCTCTTCCATAAATATATTCAGGGCATTCATAAGATTAGTTCGTGAGGAAGTGACTGTTGTGGTGTCATTGGCATATTCCAGGTCTGTGACACCAAAGTCATGCAGTACCACCCCTAGTAGGCTAATGATAGCTTCCATCATTCAGTCAGTAATGGTGTTGAATAGACATGGGGCAGCCATGCAAGTTCGTGAGGAAGTGACTGTTGCGGTGTCATCGGCATATTCCAGGTCTGACACACCAAAGTCATGCAGTACCACCCCTAGTAGGCTAATGATAGCTTCCATCATTCAGTCAGTAATGGTGTTGAATAGACATGGGGCAGCCATGCACCCTTTACGGACGCCACTGTTATACTCAAACCAGTTGGACATCCTAGTATCTAAGCAGCTTTCGCTTTGACGGTGCATTTCTATGAGAAGGTTGAGGAGCTTGTCAGACACACATCAGCAGCTTGCAGGCAGAGCCAAAGGGAGCTTTTAAATCAATAACGGCTATAAGCACCTCATCCTTCCTGTGCCAAAACTCTCAAGCATTTTCAATAACTTGTCTAATGGTAAAAATCTGCTCTGTGGTTGATTGGTTGGGCATAAACCTGGCTAGCTGTAGATGGTGCAGATTCCTTATGGTGGGCTTTTCATGCTCAAGAAGAATCAGCATGAACTTCTTGCTTGGAATAGAAAGCAAAGTGATGCCGCGGTGGTTGGAACACACCACAGCATTGCCTTTGCCTTTCCAAAATCATTCCACAGGGCCAGTTGTCAGGTAGTTCCTCACAAATCCACACTTTGTTGATAATATGGGTCAGCCACTCCAAGACAGACTCCCTGCCGGGCTTGATCAGCTCGCAGCTATACCGCAAATACCGGCAGCATGGTCATTCTTGAGCTCACATGCTGCTTGATAGTCACATTCTTTACATCACACAGAGCGGTGGTCACTGGAGTCTTCGCATCTTCCGGGAGCTGCAGTTCTGCAGCTCTGGTGGGATGGGTAAGAAGTTCCTGAAAGTGTTATTTCTGTCTATTTAGACATTCTGCCTCAATGTGTTACCCTGTCTGTCTTTGACAAGCTAGGATTTGTTCTGGCTTTTAAGGAAACCCTATTTTGGGTTAAGTTAAACCTTGTGGAAATTGATGTGATATATGAATGCATCCTTCACTTAAGATAGTTGCAAGAGACAGCTAAAGGGCCACACCTAAAACAAGGACTAATAGAGTCTGTCCAGAAACTAGCACCATATGGGCAGACAGTTCCACTGGGTATTTTGTGTGTGTGTGTGAAAGAGAGAGAGAGAGAGACAAGCAGCAGCCTGTAAGCTTGGTGTGGTCTTGGAAGAAGCCTAGGGAGCTTCTAGGTCTGGTGCTGGCTAAAGATCTTGGAGGCTATAGAAGTTATCCCCTGCTTTTGGTCCCTCCCGCATTTAGAGAGGGAGGACTTTATACATTCCACGTAAATAATGAAGATTGCGTCAAAGAAAATACCAGACTCCATCATCAATTTCTACTCCCAACTGGAACAACCTATTCTACTCCATTTTTTTTGCTAGATGCTCAGGTCAAAAGGAGTAACAGCATTATTATTTATGAAAGAGTATCATGCAATTGTCTCATTCTGAAATGTGACTTTCCTTCACAGATGGTATTCAGCAATAGTTTATTATAGTGCTCTCCACGTTTAGTTGCTGATTTCCGGTGGGTTTGGAAAACATGTATGCAATTTCTTATGATTTTACACAAGATGTGGAAGCAGAATTTCATCTTTTGAACAATGCCCTGGGAAACAAGTGTCCACGAACAACTGCATATTTTGTGTTGTGAGCACTTGCTTTGTGACCTTATTAGCAGGTACAGGTGAGAGAGAGAGACATGTGTCTATCATAGCTGCTTAATTTCTCCACATCAGAGGTAGCGTTCTCTACATCATCACTGACTCCAACTAAAGGTTGAGATAGTTTTTCTACCTAAGATACCATATATTTTAGCAAATGCTGACACACTATATATTTTAGCAAATGCCTGTAGCACAGTGTATTATGCCCTTTTGGGCCATCTTACATTCCTTCTGTAGATGGAGGTGAGTGTCAGAGCAAATGTGCTACATAGCCTGTGTACCTATAGATGCACCTGGAAAAGGCACATTTCTACTTTGCAGCAAAGAGAGGTCATAATCTCTGCTGTTGATCTCAGATTTGCCCTGTAGCTGAAGATCACTTCTCCACAACTTTCACCCTTTTGCATTTTGCAGATTTTCAGAAGAAAGGCTTAGTGGGGCTTGTAGAAAGGATGCAGGTTTGGAGGGATAGTCTGCTTTCAGGTACATTGGTGTAAATCCAAGAGTAATACAGTGGCTTCAGTGAAATTATACTAGATCCATTCACTTAAAAAGTGAATTTGGAATTAAATGGGTCCTATTGGCCAGACCCACTTCATGAGCACACATACTTATATATATATATATATATATATAACATCTCACACATTTATCATAGGCAGGGTGCACTACTTGTTTTGTATAGCTTTATCTGAAGGGTGCCTTTGATTTTTACAGAAATAAACAGGTTTCCTAGAGTGACTGGTAGGCCATTTGAAGCAAGAAAGGCTGTAATGTAAACTCTAAAGCTGTCAAATTCAAGTTCCTCTTGAGATATATTTACAACAGAACTTTTAGCAGAGATGATGAGTAGCTTTGAAGATCTAGCTTGAATCAGATGACAGCTGGCTTTAATATTCAAGAAATGTCAGCAGCAGTGCCCACTAGAGGGCAGATGAAGCTGAAAATAATATTCCTCTTCTTTTAGCTCTCAAGGTGGTGTGTGGATTTATTTCTAGGCCCTTCTTGTCTTTATGATACTATTCTTCATTCCTTGACCCTGTACATGCTGGGATCAGAGCTACATTAGTTATATCCATATTTTACACACAGTTGTTGCAAGCCTATTTCCCTGATATTTTTCTTCTGAAAATTATTCTAGCAGTGTTATAATCCATGCTGTACATGGTCTGTAACATTGGGTCCCCTGGTGTTAAAACAGTTTTAGGTGATAGTGTAGAGCAGGCAAAACTGTTTTGCAAAATCAGTTCAGACACTCATGATTCAGACCTGTTGGAAGTAAATCTGGCTGTAACGGCTTCGAATCAGTTTAGTCTGGTTTAAACTAGAATTTAAACTGATTCTTTTTCTCCTTGGTCAGGAGCCCTTCATGTTAAAAAACACATGGAACACTTTTTGGTGTTGACAAGGCCTAAAAATGTGTGTTTGACAGATGGAACCCTAATAAAAGCACTACTGGAGCAATCCAAAACCATTCAACTGGCGATAGTACTAATGCAGTAGTTCGGCCTGTTGCTGCTGTAGTGTTTTTTTAACAAATGAAATGGACCCAGGACACATTTGCACATAATTGTGGAAAACGTGTGTGCAAACAGTTATGAAATTCAGACTGGTCATTTCTTTTCACCCTTTGCTTTAAGGGTTTGAGCTTGACTTTCAGAAGCGCTGAATGTTCACATTTCCTCTCCAAGTCAATAGTAGCTGTGTGTTCTTAGCACCTTTTAAAGCAGGCTCTGAATTCTTTTTTAATTCAGTTTTAAAATAAAATAAGTCATTGATATGAAGAATAGAATCTGTAATTACACTACCAAGAATAAAATACAGGGACTATAGAGCCTCTTGCTTCTGTTTATAAGCAGCTCCCCAAGTGGAGACAGGAATATTTCTCACCATTGTATATTACTCAAGATATGGTTCACTATGGAGGATATTTTTGCAGCATATAAAGACAAGCTGGACAACTGGTCTGCTGTGAAACAGCAATGGTCTGCTCCTGCTCCTATTGAAGTCAATGGCCCAACTCTTGTGGCTAGCAATGAGGGCAAGATCAGACACTTAGGGCCTGGCTACCCTTGCGAGTTAGAGCGCATTAAAGCAGCCCCGTGCACTCTAACTCACGACGCATCCACACTGGCAAGGCACATAGAGCGCTTTGACTCCGCGGCTAGAGCGCTCCTGGTAATCAACGTAGACGAGTGGAATAATGTTTGATGTGCCCCCGCTAGAGCACCGTGGCGCCAGTGTGGACGCCCTGGTCTGTTAATGTGCTCTGATCAGCCTCCAGAAGTGTCCCACAAAGCCTGTTCTAGCCACTCTGGTCATCACTTTGAACTCTACTGCCCTGCCCTTAGGTGACCAACCGTCAGATATGCCCTTTTCATTCTCTGGGAATTTTGAAAATCCCCTTCCTGTTTGCTCAGCCAGGCGTGGAGTGCTCTCAGCAAATCTTTCCAGGTGACCATGCCTCCACGTGCCATGCGATCCCCAGTATGGAGCAATGGCAAGGTGCTGGACCTCCTCAGTGTTTGGGGGGAGGAAGCTGTCCAGTCCCCGCTGTGCTTCAGCCATAGGAATGACGATATCTTCGGGCAGCTATCAAGGGACATGATGGAAAGGGGCCATGGCCGGGACACAGTGCAGTGCAGGGTTAAAGTGAAGGAACTGCAGAACGCCTACCGCAAAGCCCATGAGGCAAACAGCCACTCCAGTGGTGCCCCCGCGACCTGCCATTTCTACAAAGAGCTGGATGCGATACTTGAGGGTGACCCCACCTTTACTCTAAGGACCACCATAGACACTTCAGAGGCCAGTTCAACAAGGCAGGAGGAGGAGGAGGAAAGCGGAAGTGACGGTGCTGAGGAGGAGGAAGACACCCTGGCATCCCTAGATGCATGCAACCAGGAGTTGTTCTCAAGGCAGGAGGAAGGTAGCCAGTCGCAGTGGCCGATGCTTGGGGAAGGACAGAGGAGATGTCCGGTAAGCGGCTTTTATTTTGGGAAGGAGGTTACTCGGTGCAGGCTCTTGGTGCGAGGAAGGTTAGGGCTGCATGCATGCCTAGATGCGGAATAGGGCGCTGATGTGCTCTCACATCACGGTAATTGGCCTCAGTGATCTCTTCAAAGGTCTCATCCAGAACTTGGGCAATGTGCTTGCTCAGGTTTCTTGGGAGAGCCACTGTGGTCCTTGTCCCAGTCAGGCTAACATGTCCGCACCACTGTGCCGTGAGCGGCAAGGGGACCACTGCTGCACACAGGAAAGCTGCATTTGGGTGAGGGCGGAAGCCGCATTGTAGTAGAAGACCCTCCCTTGCTGCCCAGTTCACCCTCAGCAGCGAAATATCTTCCAGGACAAACTCCTGTGGAAAATGTGGGAACAGTGTTCAGTATAGGGCCCGCCTGCAGCTGTTGGCTTTCCCCAAGGCACAGAAACCCAGAGGACAGTATGGCCTGAAACAAACAGTCCCCCTTGACCCTGTGCTTACTCACCGTTTTGGGGCTTCTGTGAGTTATGTGCACTCGCTTTGGGATGGGCAAATTATGTTTAGACTGTGTAGACTGTGCTTGCCCTTAAGTATGGGGGAATCATTGCTCTGTCTGGTGTGAACAATGCTGCCTCTGTTAAGTGTTGCATTTTGCCTTTACAGATGCAACCTTGAGATCTCAGCCGTCCGTGTTATCACCGGCCGAAAAACTCCAAAGAATTAGGAAGAGGCCAGGTAGAAGCAAAGAAGACATGCTGCATGAAGTAATGCAGCAGTCCCTTAATGAGAATCTAAAAGTGCAGGAGTGGAGGGAGAGTGAAAGGAGGATCCGCCAGCAGAAATAGGAGCGCCGGCACAAAAGCGTGGTGCTCCGGCAGCAAAGCACGGAGCGGCTGATAAGCATCATGGAGCACCAAGCGGACTTGATCCAGGCGCTCGTAGCCATGCAGGCGGAGCACTACCGTGCCCGACCCCCACCCCCGCAGCCCTTGTCCCAAAACTCTTTTTGTACCCCCATGTCACCTTCAACTCACTTTCCCCAATATCTGGGTTCTTATCGCCACCAGCTGCCTCCAACACCTGTAGCTTCACCACCCATCCCTGAAAACTATGACCCTTACCCTCTGCACTCAACCCCCATCACCATGCATTATAGCCATCCTGAAGTGCAGCACTCTTTGCACAGCACTCCAGACAGGAAGCTTGAGTATGATAACAGGACATATGCAAATCTGTGATTGTACCGTTCCCCACCCCACTCCCTTGCCCTTTCTGTTTCCCAAGAAGTTGTGTTTCTTTTCAATAAATGGATTTTTTGGCTTTGAAAACATTCTTTATTACTGCATAAAGTAAAAGATATCTTAGCCCAGGAAAGCAACAGGCACTGCAAGTCAGCGTAGCAAACACAGATTCCTACTAACATTTGAACCCCACTGCACTTCACTCCCGTGCAGGACACCAGACATTACTGGTGGCTTTCAGCCTCAAATTGCTCCCTCAAGGCATCCCTAATCCTTGCAGCCTCGCGCTGAGCCCCTCTAATAGCTCTGCTCTCTGGCTGTTTAAATTCAGCCTCCAGGTGTTGAACCTCCGAGTTCCATGCCTGAGTGAATCTTTCACCCTTCCCTTCACAAATGTTATGGATATAACCGGGGGATGTTGTCATCAGCCATGTCCAGCTTCCCACACAGAGAGCACCAGCAGCCCTTTAAATGGCCAAAAGCACACTCCACAGTCATTCTGCACCAGCTCAGCCTGTTGTTGAACCGCTCCTTGCTGCTGTCAAGGCTCCCTGTGTAAGGTTTAATGAGTCACAGCATTAAAAGGTAAGCAGGATTTCTAAGGATCACAATGGGCATTTCAACTGCCCCTATGGTGATCTTCTGGTTTGAGAAAAAAGTCTCAGCTTGCAGCTTCCTGAACAGGCAAGTGTTCCGAAAGATGCGTGCATCATGCACCTTTCCAGGCCAGCCTGCGTTAATGTCAATGAAACACCCACGGTGATCCACAAGCACCTGGAGAACCATAGAGAAATACCCCTTCCGATTAACGTACTCGGAAGCTAGGTGGGCTGGTGCCAGAATTGGAATGTGCGTCCCATCTATCGCCCCACCGTAGTTGGAAGCCCATTTCTGCAAAGCCAGCCACAATGTCCTGCACATTACCCAGAGTCACGATTCTTCTGAGCAGAATGCGATTAATGGTCCTGCAAACTTGCATCAACATGATTCCAATGGTCAACTTTCCCACTCCAAATTGGTTAGCGACCGATCAGTAGCTGTCTGGAATTGCCAGCTTCCAGATTGCAATAGCCACCCACTTCTTCACTGTCAGGGCAGCTCTCAATCTCATGTCCTTGTGCCGCACAGTGGGGTCGAGCTCATTACCCAGTCCCCTGAAAGTGGCTTTTCTCATCCAAAAGTTCTGCAACCACTGTTCATCATCTCAGACTTGCCTGACGATGTGATCCCACCACTCAGTGCTTGTTTCCCGAGCCCAAAAGCAGCGTTCCACAATGGTGAGCATGTCCGTGAATGCCACAAGCAATCTCGTGTCGTATGTGTTACTCGAGTCGATATCATCATCAGACTCCTCACTGTCAGTTTGGATCTTAAGGAGTAACTCGACTGCCAAATGTGACATGCTGGCGAGACTCGTCAGCATATTCCTCAGCAGTTCAGGCTCCATTCCCGCAGACTGAAAGGGAAGACAGCGCGCAGTACAAAAAACGTTGAAAGATGTGGACGGAAGCACAGGGATTGCTGGGATGAGAATCGATGCATCATGAGGCATTGGGACAGGACCCAGAATGCCCTGTCCCCTTCCCACAAGCCACAGCGCCAGAATAGAGTCATAGACTTTAAGGTCAGAAGGGACCATCATGATCGTCTAGTCTGACCTCCTGCATAACGCAGGCCACAGAATCTCACCCACCCACTCCTGTAATAAACCCCTGATCTATGTCTGAGCTACTGAAGTCCTCAAATCATGGTTTAAAGACTTCAAGGTGCAGAGAATCCTCCAGCAACTGGGAAGAAGTGCTCTGTGGGATAGCTGCCTGTAATGCACCGCTCCCAGTGCTGCTGCAAGTGCCGTAAATGTAGCCATGCCGGTGCGCTTGCAGCTGTCAGTGTGGACAGACTGCAGTGCTTTCCCTACTGCGCTCTCTGAAGGCTGGTTTAACGCAAAGCGCTTTACATTTGCAAGTGTAGCCATGACCCTAGTTATTTAAGGTGAGATTGTCAAAAGGGCTCAGTTTTGGCCTTACTTCACTCCCCTATTGAATCTCCTATTGAATTTAATGGGACCACCATTAGGTCAATAGCGAGTGCTTTGAAAATCCCTCCCTACAGCTATTGATAATTGAAATAAATACAATGACATAGTGAAAAATGCTTCCATCATCTAGTTATTTTAGTCATCTCTGAAGCACTGAGAATATCATGGATTGACAAGATCTCCTTGTGACTTAGCCCGGTCAAGCTTAGGAGGTATGTGTTCCTGCAGCATTATAGTACAGCAACTTGTCATGAAAGCTCCACGGCTAGCTAAAACAGTGGGATCTATATAATTGTCCATCCATGTATCACTAGTGTATGTGGCTTTTTAAAAAAAGCAATTGGGATGTGTGATCTTACTCTAATAAAAGTTAATGGCAAATCTTCCATTAACTTCATCAGAAGCAAGCTCAGTTCCCTTAAGCTGCCTTTATTGAAGTGACAAAATCAAAATTAAACAAAGAAATACGGGCAGACACAAATATCACATTCCTCTTGAATATACGGGCTTTTGTTACCAAACATATTCCCTGAAAGGCCAGTAATCAAGTGCTCATGTTTAAGCAAGAGTTTCTATTTTGTATTTGTCAAAGTAGCTTTGAAATGCCAAGCACTTTAAAATACATTGTTTCTTTAATTATTTAGAACTTGGCTCATAAGGACTAGGAAATAGGTTGTGTGTGTGTCAATTACAGTTAGAGTGAAGATGAGTCAGAAAAGCAATTGGTGGTCTCATCAGAAGTACCTTGATATCTCCAAGAGGAAGTTTAATTATAAAATTGAATCACGCTTATATCACTTGTATTACCTACAAAAGTGACACCCAGAGAAGTATTATGAAGCTTGCCGTACTTTGTGGGGACGTGGCTGCCGTCACAAAAAAATGTTGCTATAGTGTTCAGTCTTGCTGGTGGCTCTGATGGCTGTACCTGCACTAGAGAACTGAACTGCTGATAACCGAACCTGTAGGCTAGTTCTGATGTAAGTACCAACGTTGCAGTGTCTGTGCTAACCATGCTGTTGTAGGTGTGGTTTTTCCCCCTGTGCACGCCGCATTCTTTGGTTGCAGTTACACTGCTTTCTAGGTAACTATCCTACGGTTCTTGGCACTGCTTCCTGAAGCAATAGCTTCTGGGAAATTTCAAAAGGCTTATTGGGATCCCATGGGAATAGTGGAAGAAGAGGTCAAACTCCTCTAAGTCTCCAGGAGCCAACACTGTTTCCTAGGCCTTTTTTCAAAATTTGAGCTTGGGATAGCAAGAGAGGCTTCTGCTATTGCTTTTGAAGAGTAGCTATGAGGCATTTGATGTGAGGCAGTTGAAGATGTTTTACAGTCCTTGCAGGCAGCTAGATGATGGAGTTTCTGTAGCAGCAGTTGTACCCTTACAGTCCCTGGAGAAGTCCGCTCCACACAATAGTTGAGGATTATGTTCAATGAATGGTGTACTGCTTTCAGGTCTGGACCATGCTTATGGACTGTCAAATTGGTTGTTTTTCGACCTGGGATGGGTCTCTTATTTCCACAATGAAGGAAATCTATCTGAACCTCTGGGGTGAGCTATTCCCCANTATGTGTGTAATATATATATATATATATATATATATAATGTGTATAATATAAAATCAGCTATTTGAGATAAGGCAGAAATCGGAGAAGCACATATAACAGGTTTGGGTTGTGTTCTAACCACTTTATAGACTTCAAACAGGCTTTTGATGCTTTTGATGCCATAGCCTTTGGCCGAAAGGGTTAAGTTTTGAGAATCGGTGGCACCCCAGAGAAAGTCATGAAGCTAGTTGAAAATATCTGCAACTAGCCGATGAGTGTGGAGAGAGTAGACAAGGAGCTGACAGAATGGTTCAGATAAGGATGTGTGCTATCACCATCACCAGATTTGTTCAATTTGGCACTAGAAGCAGCAATGACTGTAGCACTGAGAGATGAAGTGGGAGGACAGCCTTAGCTTCACTGACGATATTGAACTCATAGTATTGTCTAATGAGGATTTACAGAAAATAACTGACAGGGTAGACCAGACAGCAGAAAATTCAGACTGAAGATCACCATGGAGCAGACAAAAATTATGGCAATAGGGAGACCAGATGAAGAGGTAAAGATCAAAGTCAGAGACAAAAAACTAGAACAAGTGGAAACATTTGTAAACTTTGGCGGGCTAGTATTGAAGAATGGGAATGGTGAAGATGATGTAAAAAGGAGGACTGGATGAGCCACCACTGCATTAAAAACACTCAGTAAGCTCTGGAAGGCTAAAGCCATTTTGATAAAAAGAGAAATGAACTCACTCAGGGGAATACTGAGAGTTTCAAGATTGCAGAAAATAAAAAAGGAAGTGAAACGAAAATGGCTAGAACAAGAAATAAAGATGTTGCAGAAGATTCAAGAAAGACCACTCTGAGAGTTTGGACACATGTCAAAAATGGACCCAGAAAGGATACCACACATGGTGATACACCCCAGAATGCATGGAGCTAGCAGTCGAGGAAGACTGAGGATGCATTGGATAGAAACAATGAAGAATGACAGAGAACGAAAGGGTTCATAGATTAATGAAGTAGGTACAAGGCACAGTGGTGGATAGTCTTCATTTGGACCCATCAGTGCTGCTGAGCTGACAGAAAGAAATGGAAGGAGGATGACCTAGAGGCTCCCACCAGAATTGGGGTCCCATTTTGCTGGACGTTGTACAAACACATATTAAGAGACAGTTTCTGCCTGGAAGAATTTATAGTCTAAACAAGCAGTAAACTCAAAAATACCAAACAAAAAATGCAAACTAATGTGGTGTAGCTGTTCTCTTCCCCGTCCTGGATCCAGATCAGCACAACTCTTTCTCTCTGTCTCTCCCTCTGAGACACCCTACTTGTCAGGCGGCTTCTGATTCCTTCTAAAGGCCGTGGGGTGACCTTTCTCAGTCTGTTGGCTGCTTTCTGAAGAGATGGACTCTTGTTGCTATGGCAATTAGAGCCAAAACCAGAGTTTCAAACAGAAGACTTTGGAGAACAGATTTATTTATTTGTATTGGATTCATTGTTGCAAAAGAGACTGTACTTCCTGAGTCCCCCATTCCCATGTTAGCACTGCAAGGAAAGATTGGCAGGACTCACAGACAAATGTAACCCTATGGGTTTTACTATCATTGTAATGTGCTATTGTCCTAAAAAGGTAACTTTTACCACTATTCAGAGGGGTACAGTGCCTTATTTATTACTCATTTATTACAGGCAGGGAGCCTTGGGGAAGCAGTTACCCTGAAGGAGAGGGAAAACAAACCAGTTGACAAGGGTTTACATTTGAGCATGGGTGTGTGGAATTGGATGTGTGCAGTTACAGGTGGTTCTGTGTTAGACCTGAGACAGAGGTTGTGTGGTTGTGCATTTGGTGGGCTGGATACTTTAGCTGGTGAAAGCACCATACGTATCAATTACATGAACTGAGGGTTTGGCCCTGTGTGTGTGTGTGTGTGTGTGTGTGTGTGTGTGTGTGTGATAAGTATGTGAGTTAAAAGGTGGTCTGGATATTAATGTCATCTTAACTGGAAGTTTCCTTGAATTTCAATGGCTGTCCCAATATGAAATGCACTTGAGCTCCTTTACAGTAAGTTAGCCAATTTTCCTGGGTGTGTATGACCATGAAATGGTCAATTACATGGCTGTGGCTATTTGAGCAAACAAATACAGAATTTGGCTGTCCTATTGAGGAACCCAGGGCTTAACATCAGCCCTCCCATTTTTTATTTTCTGCTATCAGAAACCCTCTGTTTTGCATTCATACTTGCTTAACAAACAGATGAGGAAAATCTGCCGTGGGTGTTCACTTCACAAAAATTTGCAAAACAGATTTAAGCCTGAACAGTTGTTAATTGAGACTGACTGCTTGAATGAAAATTAAAAACAAACAAAACTGAGCACATCGTCACATCACATGCATCCTGACAGAAGCTCAAGATAGACTGTAGGGTGTTCCTGTTTGATGTTTCCTCTTCCTTTCTGTAAAAGGCCTGTGTGTTGCCAAAATATTTTCCCTATTCACACAACAACGAACTCCTGGAGCAGTGGTCCCCAAACTTTTTCGTCTGGCAGATGCCAGACACCGAGCCACAGAGGACCGTGGCGGCAGACGAGCATCCACCAAAATGCCGCCAACAAGCAGCGTCATCCAGAGGTGTTGCTGCCAAAATGCCACCGAAAATCGGCGGCGACGCCTCTGGATGACACTCCTTCTCAGCGGCATTTCGGCGGATGCTCGTCTGCCGGCCAGTACGTGGGCGCACTTAGACGCCCCGGCAGGCGCCATGGCACCCGCAGGCACTGCATAAGGGACCCCTGTCCTCGAGGGTCAGGTTCTGCCATTAGATGCTCATGGGTCTCTCCCATTGCAGTCGTTAGAGGCTAAGTGCATTCTTATCAGCGTAGAATTTGGCATCACTGTTAACTCCTGGAATTTTTCCTCCATTTGCATTTGCAAGTATGCTAAAGAGTTGTGTATGTGCCTAGAGCTTTGGATAATGCATTAATAAAAAAATAAAGATTGCTCAACAAAACCATCCCTTCCAAGAATCAGAAATAAATCCACAGTACATTTGTGGGAGAAGCAGGAGACTTGTATTACAATGGGCTTATCTGCATTGCTACATTTTTTTTAAATCTTCTGGTGAGCATGCCATGGAAACAGCTGCATCTACCCGAACAAACACTTTGCAACTTAATGACCATTCTCTTGAAAATACCACTATAAAAAATTCAGCACTTGCCAGCAGTTTATGAAGTCCTGGTACATTCTGACCTACAACTTTAAATCAAAACAGTTGCTAGCTAATCACCCTGTGGAGCCAAAGAAGGAGAGCGACACACAGCTGGTGGTTCTGGTACTGGTAAATGAAGGTTGAGAGGTGAATACTAGTGGTTCTTTGAGTTAAACCCCAGGATGCTAGGGAATAATGAAATTAGGAGGCAATTGGAACTGCATTGCCAGTGGTGGTGTTCAGAGTTGCAGGGAAACAGTAATGAGGTAATTTATGGTTTTTCCTTGTTGCAATGGCTTGCTGTCATGTTCACCACCCCAACCCCACTGTTTCATTACAATAAAACGAGTCATTAAAACGGCAGAGAGAGGCTTGATTCAGATATGTCATTATGAGAAAATTTTAAACAGAAAAGACAGCTGTACACATGGGACTGAATGGAATTTGTGAGCTGAAATTCTACAGGCTCCATCCTGCACTACCGGTGGGAATTTGGCCATTGATAAGACTGAAGGATCCTAGCAACAGAAAGTTTGACTTGTGAGGAGGTTATGTCAGTGGGAAGAAAGCCCCCCTCCCTTGTGAGGACCCTCACTGAGCGAACAGCCCCAAATGAATGGCACTGGCTGGAAACAGGCCAGGGGATGTGTTGATTCTATGCATCTCCTTAGTGCCTCTGCCACTGGGACTCCTGTGAGTGTCAACCATAAATTAAAGCTGCTCTCCCCTGGAGGAAACCCTAAAAGAGAACAGGTGGTGGAAACGAGCACTATTTGATTCAGGGAGGTGTAAATTGCACCCTGGTGAACCAAGACCTGTGTATGCTACATGGTTTTCCACATGTAACATAAAAGGCAGTTTGAAGAAAACAAAAGGAGTACCACAACAATGTAATGTCATCAGAAAAAGTAGGTTTGAGAGGGATCACAGGATCTGGTAATGTCAGCCTCAGACTCTGAAGCAGAAGATCTTCAATGCTAATCCAATTTGCTACTGACTCACCTTATGCCCTTGGGCAAATCATTGAACTGCTCTGTGCCTCGGTTTCCCTGTGTATAATACCTGTTGTGAGGTTTAGTTAACACTTGGACGCTGCTATATGAGTGCTAAGTATTATTTATTTACCATTTTTGTACATAGTATTGAATGTCTGTCACTTTGTGAAGAACATATTTTTAAAGTAAAGATCCTAATGCAGTTGCAGCTTTCATGTTGGGATGGGTGAGCCCATTAGGGTAGAATAAGAACTATGTCCAAATTTTCTGTCCCTGTGAACTGAACTGGTCTTGCGATCCAAAAAAAGTCCCTTTAACCTTTAGACTGCCTCTTACGTCCTGTGCGCCTTGCCGGTCTCACCCTAATCCGTAAACACTAACATACAGGAGAGAGGCTGTTCTTGTGGTGTTGCAAATCTGGCTTTGCATAGTCACGAGGGTTGGGTTAGCTGGGAGTAAGAATAGGGTTACCATTCGTCCGGATTTACCCGGACATGTCCTCCTTTTTGTGCTAAAAATAGCGTCCGGGGGAATTTGTAAATAACTCAAAATGTCCGGGATTTCCCCCCTCCCCCGGCAGAGCAGAGCGAGCGGCTGGGAGGGCTGCAGGGAAGTCACGGGCTGGACTCCGGAGCAGCTGTAGAGGAGCTCCGCCCTGCATTCTGAGCCGGCAGCTCTCCCCTGCAGCCCGGCTCCGGCAGCACTGTGCAGGGCCAGGGACCGGGTTTTGTTGTGCTGGGGAGCGCAGCCACGTGTCCAGCTCGCACAGAGCCCAACACCCTGTTCTGAGCAGCAGGGTAAGGGGGCCAGGGGGCAGGAGAAGGGGCAGGGAGGTTCTGGAGGGGGCAGTCAAGAAACGGGGGGGGGTCGGGAGTTCATGGGGGGGCTTTTTGGGGGGAGTGGAGAAAGTTTTGGGCAGTCAGGGTACAGGTAGGGGGTAGGGTCCTGGGGGGCAGTTGGGGGGGGTCTTAGGAGGGGGCAGTTAGGGGACAAGGAGCGGGGGGGTTGGGGGGTTGGGAGTTCTTGGGGGGAGCTGTCAGGGGGCAGGAGTGGGGAGAGGGATCGGAGCAGTCAGGGGACAGGGAGCAGAGGGGTTTAGATGGGTTGGGAGTTCTGGGGGGGGGCTGTCAGGGGGTGGGGAGTGGTTGGATGGGGGGTGGGAGTCCCAGGGGTCTGTCTCGGGGTGGGGGTGTGGATAAGGGTTGGGGCAGTCAGGGGACAAGAGGCAGGGAGGCTTAGATAGGGGGTGGATTCCTGGGGGGCAGTCAGGGGACAAGGGTCCCAGGAGGGGGCAGTCAGGGGACAAGGAACGGGGGGAAGGTTGGGGGGTTTGGGGGGGGGCGGGAAGTGGGGGGGGGGGGGCTAGGGCGGGGCTCCTCCCATCCTCTTTTTTGCTTGCTGAAATATGGTAACCCTAAGTAAGAATAAGCATTCCAACACTGGATTTCAATGGGAAAAGTAGCTGGCTTTGAACATGGTTTTTAAGTAAACTTGCATATTTAAAAATGTGTGTTATTGGAGAGGGATGTGTGTAAATGGAGGTTTGTTTCTAAGTTAGCTTGGGTTTTTTATATGTTATAGGCAGAAGGGAGTTTGGATTTGTGCATTAATTTAGATAATCTCTATTATCTCTACTGATAACCAGTGCTCTGCTGATATCCTTCCTCCAGTCTCTTGCGGACTGAACATTGTAGCAGAACATACTATTATTGTTTTCCTTTTTTCCCATTTATAACGCATATGTCAAAAGTGCTTTTTCTAGGCTTTGGATGCCTTTGCTGTATGTTCAAAATGCAATCACAAAAATAATTTAAACCAGCAGCTGCTGTTCATCCCACAACCAGAAAATACCTGACTAATGGTCGCCCTTCATCGGCTCCTCTATCCTGCCACTAGATATGAGGAATCTGGCCACCAGTGCACAAAAGATTATGATGGTAGAGGTAATGGAGGAGAATCAAGTTGTCTAATGGGTAGAACTTGGACCACAGTGTTTTGAACTACTTATGTCGAACTATCTATTTGATCTTGTGTTTATCTGGGACACTCTGAGTACCTTTCCCAGACCTGAAGAAGAGCTCTGTGAAGCTTGAAAGCTTGTCTTTCTCACAGACAGAAGTTGATATTACCTCACCCACCTTGTCTCTCTAATATCCTGGGACTGACATGGCTACAACAACTCTGTATATGCAAAGTTAACAGATAATTGGATTTCTGTGCTTACATCTCATGTACCATCTTGTTCCTAACACCTCATAAATGTGCCAAACAATTGAAATTAATTGCTAGAAGTTCCTGGAAACTTATCACTGTCAGCTTCATAGTCCTGACCCCTCTTGTTAAAGCTTCCCTATTCAATGCCAGTGAGTGGCACCTGAATTCGTCCCTGACAAAAGTTTCATTTTGTACTGCAACAATGAGCTTGAATGTTGGATGTCAGTAGTTACTTGTCACTTGTGCTTGTTTATGTATGGGATGTATATTGGAAACACATGATTATCTTATGGAAGGGGCAGAGAGGTCCTATCTTTACTAGTTATTTTTCCTTTCTCTGTTTCCGTACATGGTAATCTACATTTTAAAACCTGCCTTGGATTCCCAGCCACATGACAATAATTTTTCTCTCCGCATCAGCAACTACTATCAAGGAAGATGGTGAGAATCTATTTTTTTTCCTGAGTAATTTACATTGTTTTTGCTGCTAAAAATGGGTCTGGTGTTATGCACCATATATAGTAGCTGTTCAAAACACACTAGTCTCATTGTAGGAGCAGGAAGCATCAGTCTTTTCATCAAGGCCAGGAAGTTGCTCTTCCTACATGGTAGGAAGTTCCAACTGTGTTTGGGAATTGTCTGATTCTCAAACTGCTTCTGATGCTCTGTGGGGTAAAAATCTCAGCTAAGAAAACTCTGGGAAAGTAGCTATACTGTGGCAAGTGCCACTACAAATGCACCATTTCCTGAGTCCTGACTACAATTGGACTCACATGACCATACAGAGCAGCATGAAGTAGTATTGAAGTCAGTGATGTTCTGTGCTGGCACAAGAGATCACCCACACTGATGTGATTACAGGAGAAGGGCCTTACAATTTAAACTCTTTAGATCAGGGTGTGTGTATTCATATATGTGTAGCACTGTGGGTGCTACAGCAATACAAATAATCCCTAAGGGAAGAATTTTCAAACATGTCTAAGACCCATTTTCAAAATGACTTAGGCAATTAGGAACCTATTGGGATTTAGGCTCCTAAGTGTTTGTCACTTTAGAAAATGGGACTTGGGCATTTCTGAAAATTTTACCTAAATATTTTTAAATCAGACCCCATATTTGCCTATAACACATACAAGCCAAATAAGCCAATGCACATGCAAAGCACCTATTTTGGAATGCAAAAATTAATAACCGAATGCACACTGTCCATATGCAGGTGAAGCTGCCTACCTGCCTCCAGGAGCATGTTTGGAAGGGAAAACTTGGTTGTCTATTTTTTAAAAAAAGTTTGGCCTTTTATGGTATTGGGATAAATAATGATATGAAATTTTGCTCAATATTTTCATTCAATTAAAGTATCTTTTTAACCAATTAACCCTTCTGTCTCATGTCTAAGGAGACAGCCAGATGACGGCTCAAATCACACATCACTACTTAATGCCTGTTTTCAGGTTTAAACATCACATTTTTGTTTTCAAGCTGTTATATAAACGTCCTTTAAAATGACTTGTAGACAGGCGTGCATGCTGTGTAATCGCAGAACCAGCTGGGACACTTCATGAACAGTATTGTTTGGTAAGAGTATGTCTGTACACCTACATCCGTTTGATGTTATTTTTGTATGCGTATATCTATAAAAACGGACATATCCTTACTCTTTTTGTTACTAACAATAAGACACAAGCAGTTCCAAACAGTTCAGGAGAGAGAACTAATTTAAGGGTTGTAAAGCACATTACAGGGGAGACTGTAAAAAAAAAAAAAAAAAACTCAAAGGACAAGGAAAGTCAAGTGGAGTTGGGTGCCTACCACCCCTTTGTACCACTAAAAATTTCTCATTCATATTCTCCATATAGAGCCCAATCCTGCAAATCTGTACTCTTATGAATACACCTTACTCACATGAGTAGCTCCTGGACTGTTTGTGGGAGTAAATGCAACTTGTGTGATGCAGGCTGATGCCCACTGCACCTTCCACTTCAGTACAAACTTTAGTGACCGGTTCTGATCCCCCTGAGTTGCATCCTGCTCCTTAAATGGGCCCATCAACGCCAATGAGAGTACAAGCAGCTGGTTCATAGCATGCAGAACCTGCCTCCTTTTCATTGCTGTGACTAGTGGGACAAAGCGGAAAGCACCAGAAGTAGAGGCCTGACCCAGAATAACCAGTAACATTGTGCTAATTGTCTAATTGTGTCCATGGGGTGACAGCCTCTAGTGAGAGGGTGAGAGTTGTTGTGTATTCCTGGGTAGTGGCATTTCCTCACCAGTTATAAGTGGGAGTGGATAAGAAGAGATTTAGTGTCTTTCTAATTAATATCAGGTTGTTTGGAAAGCTTGACCCAGCCTTTTATTTTGCTATACAGAATTTCACAATTTCAGCCTGAGCATGCCACACAAGAATCAGAAGCTCATGGTTATTAACACTCTGCATTTAGTGCTTCCAACCCAAATATTTCAAATTGCTTGGCAAAGTGGGGAATTACTACTATTATCTCTATAGTCCAAGTGGAGAAATCATCTCAAGGTCCAAGCAACTTGTATGAGGCCACACAGCAGCTCAGAGATAGGAACAGTTCTCTTTGACTTCAATCCCAATGAGCTAACCACATTCACCTACTCAAAGCTATTGGGAATAGAAAGTTTTGTAGATTGTTACTCTGGAAAACCTGCATCACAGGGCTTGTCTTCACTACCAGGGAGATCGACGCTGCTGCAATTGATGCAGCAGGGATCCATTGAGCAGAACTAGTGAAGATTCACTAAATCGATGGCAGAGCACTCTCCAGTCGACTCTGGTACTCCAGCTCCCCGAGAAGAGTAAGGGAAGTCGACCGGAGAGCATCTCCCGTAGACGCAGTGCAGTGAAGACACCGGGGTAAGTCGACCTAAGCTATGTCGACTCAAACTACATTTATTCACGTAGCTGGAGTAGCGTAACTTAGGTCGACTTACCGCAGTAGTGAAGACAAGCCCTTAGTGACCTATTTCAGTGCTTCCCCACTCGCTGATTTACTCGCCTGTTGTCTTTGCTCTGTGCATAACTTTAAGAATAGGAGAGAACCACACACACACAATTGGGTTCCACATAACCACATTTACAAACTACACAAACATACAATGCCTAGGTACATATTGTATACGCTGCTGCTCTGTTAGGTTCTGCTGGCTTCTGCGACACAAGACAAGAAGGCCCACTAGAGGCATCCCATATTATTTAAAGGGATGTTACCAAATTCCTATACACCCCCAGTAATTGTACTTCAGGCTTCTGTGATTGATATTCTGTGCTCCCTCTTGCTACCTTAATAATGACTCACAGAGCTGGGCCTTAACCAGCTACTGGTGCCCTCTTCAATGTTAACCAACAATGAAGCTTGTCTGCTCCAACAAATTGGGGCTGTCTGGAGCAGTCAAAGCTCCATGACTGGCTAATGCAGACACATTTAAGTGGGAGTTGGCAAGCACTGGTTGATATGACCACAGTCTCAGTCTAGTAAACTTGTACAGTTGCCCGGAAAGGTTGGGGAAATTGTGACCTGGTTGATGCACATGAGACACTTTTACAACAGAATTTGGTGCCAAAGAGATGGTTGTGAAAAATCAAATCAGGTAATGAACCTGCCCTTCCTTAATATATTACTACATGAGGTATCACTAGATAGAAGTGGAACTTTGTTTTTTAGATGCTTATCTTTCTTCTTCCGTGACATAAAACGCTTCTGGGCTGCAGGCCAAACCAGACAAATCTGTATTGATTTTCCTCTGTTCAGGCCCATCATTATTCTGAATTGCTCAGTCCCAGGTCGCTCTATGGGATGAAATCCAGCCCTTCTTGCACGAAGTCTAAATCAGCCAGCAGAGAATCAGGCAGAGAGTGGGAGAAATGGAATTCAAACACACATGATCCTGCAGCCAGACACCAGGCCTGTGACTGCTATTCCAGTCTCCGGGCTGGATTCTATCTGCGGCCCCTCTCCATTCCCTTTTGGGAGGCTTTGAGTCACTGTCATGTATTCTGTGAGTCTTGCCCTAGCCTATCTTTTAACCAGTGCAGCACCACCCCAGGGGTCAGAGTATATACAGGTCATCTGTGTGACTAATCGTGTTTTCTCTCCTCCCCCATACAAAGCCCCACCACGGGGCTTTAGCGGTGCAGGAAACCATGCACTCTGCACCACAGTGAATTCATTTTGTCTGAGTAAGAGCTAAAAGACTACTTAGCTCAAATCTTATAAAGCACTTTGGTGTGAAAGACATTCTAGAAATCTAAGATATTATTTGGTGCATGAAACCTGCAATGCTTAGAGTACCTCCTGTAATTTAACTGTTGCTCACTTCCTTTTAAACTTGAGTGGTTTGACCAGTCTACATTGTCATATTTCAGGACATTGGTGCATGATAAAATTCTAGCATAGTTTCATGGAAGGTATTGCCTGGTTCACACATAATCTGTCAGAAAATCCGTGCACTTGAGTGTTGGGGTTACTAGGCCTGCCTGAGCCAGAGTTCTTCCATGTTTAACTCTAATCGGCCTCAAAAGCCAAGGGCAGAAATTGGAATGTGTAAACAGCCAGTTAGCAATTACGACCTTGTTCATACCAGGTACTAAACGATAATGATGAGGTTGGCATGTTTCTAGCTGGGGAAGGGGTAATAAACTAAGGGTAAACAGAACCAAATAACAGTTTAGGGAGAAGTTACTAACAAGCTAGATTTATAGCCCTAGAATGATTTAGTTGCTTAAATGTATAAACATGCCTTCGGTAGAGAGGGGAGGGGGAGTAGAGGGGCGGGTGGTGGTGGGGGGGGGGCTTAGTTGTAAAATGTATAAAGAAGAGAGAAACTGTTTTTGCTGGTGTGCTTGATTTGAGACTTGCTTGTCTCCTTGAACCACTTTGAGATCTCAAATAAACTTTGATTGTTTCTCCACCCCGGTATGTTTATTGGCGCGAAGCACTCCGGGCAACGAACCCCACTGTTGCTGTCCTCAGGCCCCTGTGCCGGCAACATGAGTATTTAGGGAAAGGGGGTAATTTTAAAGGATCAAGCAATATTGTGCCTCCATGTTTTAATTAAGTGCATCTTTAATTTAACTGATTTGCTGTCATATTTTCCATATGCTCTTAATTTAAACAGTTCTATCTTCATCGCATAATAATTTAATCACACAGTACCATTATGGCAGGTGTTCCACAATAATCCTGAGCTATCTGTATTTTATGGAAAAGCAATGTTTAACATTCATAAGGAGAATTCCACTGCCTGTTTTGTTTTGCATTTTCACGAGCTAAGAAACTGGTGTATGATGACATTCTTTATAATGCATCAGGGAGGAAGATAATCAAACTACTGCTCTGACTGTGGTGTAGTAAATATTAGGGTTAGCTGGTTGGGCAATTATGTTCCCTGTGAAATTTTTTGACACATGGATATTTTTTTCC
Source organism: Trachemys scripta elegans (assembly GCF_013100865.1). Taxonomy (NCBI): domain Eukaryota; kingdom Metazoa; phylum Chordata; order Testudines; family Emydidae; genus Trachemys; species Trachemys scripta. Next base: position 173,889,997 of record NC_048300.1, read on the forward strand.
ACAAAAATTTCTTTTTAATCAAAAAGTTATTTTTTGTTTAAAAAAAAAAAAAAGTTGATGGAAAATTTTCAACTAACTCTAATAATAAACAAATTGTGATGGCTGTAAGCCATGTGTTTGTCAGGAATGGCGTACTATCACGATGACTACAAACATCTGTGTGCATGTGTGAGAAGGAATGCTTGGTGTTGTAAGTGCTGATTGCATTCTCAGAGCAACATACAGCCCCAAAGTAAATACAGTCCCTGCCCTGCAGTGCCTATAGTTTGACAGTTAGACACACAGGAGATATGATGGGCTGATAAAGCCAAAGAAAGGTATAAGCTGGTGTTTATTCTCTTTCCCTTTTAACTTCAGTGTGTAGTTTTGGCTTTAAGAGGAATGTATGGAAAATAGATTTTATGTTTTTAAAGACTCTTAAAGGGAACTGAAATGTTGTGTTGACATTGATATAGAAACAGCGGCAAAATGAGGACAGACACATGCAGGGAATTAAGCAGCAGGTCACAGCTTTTATTAATCTTTACTACAAGGCAGAGGTGCTCCTGCCTATCAGTCTGGGGGTTACAGGACTTCTTACCATATAACCTGTAATGTGGGGTGGTTATCCTCAGCCAATCCCACATGACTCAGTGCTCTGAGTCCTAGCAACCGCCCCACTGAGAGGTGCAGCAGGGTGGGGACCTCGGCCTACGAGGCCACAAGATCTGACCTCAGCCTGCAAAGATCACAACCTCTCACCCTATCAAATGAGCTCAAAGCCCATCACCAAATCTCAGGTCTTTTACCTCTGGGAACTATTCATTTTATTCTCTTGACCACATTGGAAACCAGCCACGAGTTGCGATGAATAAACACCACTACCCCAGTATCTCAGTTAGGTACTAAGCATGTTCCTATTTACCCCACTGTGGCTTGAAGGGGCTGCAAGGAAGGCAAACTCCCTAGTCCTCTGCCAATTGGCCCATGAGAGAAAACATTCCTTCCTGCCCCCCTGTATAGTCAATTGGCTAGACTCGCAGCATCTGCCAGGCTGGATTCTCATTCCTAGTTTGGGTGGGCAAGGTGGGTTGCTGGAATGGAGCCGAAAGATGCTCCACATGGCCCCTGCACAGGGCTAAATCCTGGGAGCTGGGGAATGCTGGCCAGACAGTACCCCTCACCTCCAGCTGGCCAATGGGTGCCAGAGACTCCCAGGGGGTGGACCTACCTATTGTCCCTTGACAAACGTTTCCCTCCCTTGTACTGAGACTCTCCTGCTTTCACCGCCGGCCTCATCAATTCCCCCCTACTAGATGATCCAGGTGGGTGGCAATTTTATAATGTTTTAGCCAAGCTATATTTCTGGTGTGTCCATTGCTATGGAAAGGATGGGACTCATGTATTCAACACAAACAGGATTCTTTATTGAGGTGCTGGGAACCCCCAGACACACACTCTCTAGCTTGCAGACTAAGGTATGCAGCTTGTGCTGCAGTATTACTGCACAGGGTCTGTCAAAGCCCTGGCCTGGATTCATGACTCCATTAGTTTGCTTCTTAATCCCTAAATCCAAGGTGAGATTATGTTTGGACATGCAAGAGCAAAAGACATTCCAGTGAACATTGTCTCTACTGGAACTTACAACAGCGCTGTAAGAGGTAAGGGGGGCCAGGAGCCCTATAAACCATGTCTGAAGAATTGGGAACGAAGGTAAAAACAGTAGTTACCTCAGAAATATAACTGAGTTGATCCAAAGATGGAAGAGTCAGTGCTGGGGATGACGCCAAGCACAATGATGAGGCACGATATTAATACAAGTAGTAATAATAATCGTACATAGCTGCTGCTGGGTATCCAGGGGCAGGAAAGCTGGCTGTCTGAAATGGTGATATTTGTACAGTCCTGTGCCTCCCTGGCGTAGTTTAGCTAAGGAAAGGTCATTTGCACTAGAGCTGCACACCATAAACAATCCCTCTGTTCATCTGTTGGGTACATGGGCAGGCAGTGTTGCGTGACAAACTGACGCTTCTGCCCTTGTCTAAATGTGGGTAGTGACAAATTTATAAGCCTGCGATCGTTCACTTTCCTCATTTGAGTGGGAAACAATCAGGATGAACTTTGTTCTGACATTTAATCTATAACTGGGTTTGCAGCGGTTTACTGGCTAAACTAATAAATTTGATAATGCTGATAAGATATTTTTAGCTGACATCATTGGGTTGGTGTGTATTCAGACTTCTCTGGAGAGGTGGCTGAGTGTTTTTAGTATAAAAGCCCAATTAAATCATTTACATTTATACTGCTGTTAATTTACCAAATTCCTCCAAGTAGAAATAAAATACCTATTCTTGATTTAACACAAACTGTGGGGGAGGGGAGAGGAGGAGAGGGTGAGTGGGAAGTAGGCCTTTAACACCACATGGTAGGATTAAAGGGAAGGCTCAGTTTTCATAAGTCTGGAAAATGCTGGCTTTAGGGGTAAAGGAGATGATTCAACGTTTCCTACATATACATAGGGACCATGCAAAGCGTTTTCATTTTTAGAATCTTCGGCTGGAGGGAGGAGGGTAAATGTGTTAGAAAATGGTTTAAAGTGTAAATATGACATTACTTGTATGTACTGTGTGATACAGGAGACCCGGCTGTTCAAATAAATTGTCGATGTCAGTATTGCACAAAAATGCTATTTACCAGTAATTCTTTTCATGTTGTTCATTTAGCTGGTACTGGAGTCTTTTCAAAACGCCTACCTTTTGGCATCACTCTTTGCTGCGTATTCTAATTACACATACTGTACATGGACCTTTATTTCTAACGGGGGAAAAGCTGAGCACCTCGTCTGATGTCGCGTCTCTGAAGGAGAGTCAGTTGGCCCCAGGCTCTGCTTTGGTAGCATCCCGTTGTTGATTAAACTGTCTTCTTTACAAGAGGCTACATCTGGTTGTACAATGAAGAGAATTATGGCATTAGATGAAAGTGTTGAGTACATGGCTTGGAACTGAAACAAAGGGTCAGCCCAGGGTACCAACATAAATGAATGGAAGAGGACATTTATAAATGTGTTTTAGTGTATTATCCCCAAATGCCTTTTAGCTGACTCTTTACAAAATCTAGGCAGGTGTTCTGCTTATTCATCCACAGATCAGCACTGGGGGAGTGTGGTCCAGGTAACAGGAGAGGCCAGAGCTACTTGTAATCTTAGGTATGCTAGTCAGTCAGCTTCTTCATCACTACCAAGGTGTTCTTTGTCCACGTGAATTGTCTTCTCAAATATACTTAAAAAAAGTGTCTTGGGGTTTTACCAAAGAAGATAAAAATAGTAGGTTAGTGATTTTAAGCCTCAGGTTTGAAATGCATAACGTCCCAAGAATCGTAAGTTATGTCTACACTGCAGAAAACCTCCGCAGCAGAGAGTCTCAGAATCCAGGTTAACTAATTTGGGCTTGTGCTACAGGGCTAAAAATAGCAGTGTAACCATTCCCACTTGGACTGGAGCCCGGTCTCTGAAACCCAGTGACTGGAGAAGGTCTCAGAGCCTGGGCTCCAGCCTGAGTGGGAACGTCTAGACTTCTATTTTTTGTCCTATAGCATGAGCCACAGATGCCTGAGCTACTTGACCCAAGCTCTGAGACTCACTGGCATGATGCTTTGCTTTTTTTTTTCTTCTTTTTTTGGCAGTGTAGATGTACTTTTAGTCTCAAATATCAGTAGGATCAATTTAGCACTTCAGCTTCTTGAGGGTTTACATTTTTGCCTAGTTCAAAGGGAATGATATTGGGGAAGTTCTATGGCCTGTGTTACACAGTAGGTCAGACTAGATGATCACAATGGTTCCTTCTGGCCTTGGAATTGATACGTTCATGGAACTCAGAGCTGAGCCTTCATCTGAGACCTGAGGGCCTTGATTTTTTTTTATCTGTTCTGCCTGGGCATTAAATATTGTTTTTGGTAAGAGAAGGAGTCAGCCCCTCTCTCTTTAGCTGGAATGTTCCCTATCCCTCTATTACTGTTGTACAGTCTGCCATGTTGATGGCTGGCTGCATTTCAAAGCTGCTGTTGGCATATAGGGCCTGATTCAAAATCCTTGGAAGTCAGTGGGAATATTTCTATTGACCTCAATGGGCTCTAGGTCAGGGCCACAGTGTGCTTCACAAAGCATTGCTTTCAGTTGATCCTGTAATTCCCCATCCCCAAGATCTTGGTAAATGTTCTGTTGCAACTCCAAGGTCAGGTGTACGTTATTGACCTATATCGGTATAACTATGTTGCTCAGTGTGAAAAATCCACACCTCTGAGCGATGTAGTTATACCAACCTATCCCTCCATATAGATCGTGTACCACCTCTCAGGGAGGTATATTAACTACACTGATGGGAGAAGCTCTCCCATTCGTATAGGAGCGTCTTTACTTAAGCACTGCAGCTTAGCTTCATTCGTTATGAATCCATCGCAGAGCGCTGGAAGGAACACTACCAAAAGCTTCTAAATCGAGAATCAACTGTGACTGACAACACCATCGGCTCCATCCCTCAGCACCCAATCAGGGCAACTCTTGGCAGGCCACTGACACCTGAGGAGATCTGTAAAGCAATTAAACAAATGAAGAACAATAAAGCATCAGGTCCTGATGGCATACCAGCTGAAGTACTGAAAGTGGGAGGAGAAACACTGACTAACAAGATTCATTTGCTGATCCTCAAAATCTGGCGCACCGAAGAAATCCCTGCTGGCTTATGTAATGCTAACATCGGCACCATTTTCAAAAAGGGAGACAGGGCCGACTGTGGCAACTAACGAGGCATTTCCCTCCTCTCCATCACTGGGAAGATTCTTGCTAGCATCTTATTGAATTGCCTGCTCCCTTTTGCAGAGGAAGTACTTCCAGAGTCCCAGTGTGGCTTCAGACATCACGAGGCACCACTGCCATGATTTTCACGGCAGATCCAGGAAAAATGTCAAGAACAACACCAAGCGCTGTATATGGCCTTTATCGATCTGACCAAAGCCTTTGACTCTGTCAACCATGAGGCTTTGTGGAAAATCATGTCAAAGTTTGGCTGCCCAAGCAAATTTATCACCATTGTAAGACTCCTCCATAACTAGATGACTGCCTCCATCCTGTGCAGGGCTCTACCTCTGAGCCCTTTGTCATCCAAACTGGCATAAAACAAGGTGGGTACTGATTCTCCATTTTCTTAGCAGCTATGAAAACATTAACCCAAGACCGTCTACCATGGGGCATTGGCATCCAATATCGGACTGAGAGCAACCTCTTCAACCTTTCTCGTCTCCATGCCAGAACTAAAATAATATTGGCAACAATAACCAAACTCCGATACGCAGATGATTGTGCTGCTGTTGCACACTCAAAGGAGGACCTACAACCAGCCCTTAATTGCTTCTCTGAAGCTTACAAAAGCCTAGGGCTAACTCTGAACATTGGCAAAACAAAAGTTCTCTACTGGGCTTTGGTCAATCATCAGACCCAGCAAGGAAGATCTACATTGACAAAGAAGAACTGGAAAATGTAGAATACTGTGTGTCAAGGCTGCTTCCCCACTCTGAACTTTAGGGTACAAATGTGGGGGCCTGCATGAAAACTTCTAAGCTTAACTACCAGCTTAGATCTGGTCTGCTGCCACCATCCCAAAGCTAATTCCCTTCCCTGGGTAGCCTTGAGAGACCTTCACCAATTCCCTGGAGAATACAGATCCAAACCCCTTGGATCTTAAAACAAGGAGAAATTAACCATCCCCCTCCTTTCTCCCACCAACTCCTGGTGGATCAAGATCCAACCCCCTTGGATCTAAAAACAAGGAAAAATCAATCAGGTTCTTAAAAAGAAGGCTTTTAATTAAAGAAAAAGGTAAAAATCCTCTCTGTAAAATCAGGATGGGAAAATAACTTTACAGGGTAATCAAATTTAAAGAGTTCAGAGGACCCCCCTCTAGCCTTAGGTTCAAAGTACAGCAAACAGAGATGAAACACTCTAGCAAAAGGTACATTTACAAGTTGAGAAAACAAAGATAAATTAACATGCCTTGCCTGGCTGTTTACTTACAAGTTTGAAATATGAGAGACTTGTTCAGAAAGATTTGGAGAACCTGGATTGATGTCTGGTCCCTCTTAGTCCCAAGAGCGAACAACTTCCCAAACAAAGAGCACAAACAAAAGCCCTTCCACCCCTCGCCCCCCCAAGATTTGAAAGTATCTTGTCCCCTTATTGGTCCTTTGGGTCAGGTGTCAGCCAGGTTACCTGAGCTTCTTAACCCTTTACAGGTAAAAAGATTTTGGAGTCTCTGGCCAGGAGGGATTTTATAATACTGTACACAGGAGAGCGGTTACCCTTCCCTTTATAGTTATGACACTGTGCCAATCTTGGCAGCCATCTCTCACAGAGGGCAGACACAGATGTCGAGAATCAGCACAGAATCCACTGCGCCAGCTGGCTTTGGCAGACTTTCTCACCAGGTGTTCAACGATCACAACATCAGAACACATACTAGACTTTTAGTTTATAAAGTGGTGGTAATCCCAACTATCCTGTACAGCTGAGAGACTTGGGTGACCTATAGAAAAAACCAGAAAAACCTGAAATGCCAGCATCAGCACTTTCTTTGGAAGATCCTCAACATAAAGTGGGAGGATCATCACACTAATGTTGGCCTCTGGGAGGACACTGACATCTTCAGTGTTGAGGCCCCGATTATCCAGCACCAGCTGAGGTGGAGCAGGCACTGTGTGCGTATGCCTGATACATGCTTACCAAAACAACTGCTGTACGCCCAGCTCACCAAAGGAGAAAGTTAATGGGGAGGACAAAAGAAACGCTTTAAAGACACCCTCAAGATAAACATCAAGAGATGTGGCATTGACACCCCACACTGGGAGACAGCAGCCCAGGACAGGGATAACTGACGAAGACTTGTCAGAGAGGGAACGTCCACTTTTGAGGAACATTGCCTTGCCCTGGTCGCAGAAAAATGCCAGAAAAGAAAGGAAAGACAACTGTCACGCAGCAATCGTGGCCCAACCCTGTCTTCCAACACCACCTGCAATATCTGCCAACAACCTGTGGCTCAAGGATCAGACTCCTCAGTCACCAAAGGACCCATGAAAAATAAAACCTATGAAAGATCATCCTCGACCTCGAGGGATCGCTGATGATGATGACAGTTTAGCTTGTCAATTTAGCTTGGCTCTAGTGCTGTATGTGAAGACAAGCCCCAAGGCAGGCATATGTTTCGAATCCTTAAACAAGTCAGAAGAAGCTTGGGCCTTTGCCTAATCCTTGCAAAGCCATTTCAGTGAGCAGAATTAGAAGGTGCTCAGTACACTGCAGAATGTGTGCCAACAAAATTTCTTTTTGAGTTTTTATGCTGGAATTTTTCCAGGCGTATGAACGAAGATTTCCTTCTCCCGTGATTTTCATAAACTCCACTTTACACTCTCAAGTGTACCTTACTGTAGAGTTTTTTTCTGAAGTCCTTTGACTATAGGTATGTAACGTCCCCAGCTGGCTACTTTTCATTTCCAGCCCTCAACGTTATAAACTAGCTCCAGCATAAGAGCCAGTAGACAGTATTTTTAACTGGATAATTTGAGACTCACATGACACATTTTGCAAGATGACAAATAAAGGCCACATTTTCAAAAGAGAGTAGGGCCATATATACAAGTGCTCAGCACCCACAATTGGGGTCCAATTTTAAAAAAAAAATTATTATCTTTCTGTATTACCACAGTACCTAGAAGCCCCTGTCCTGGAGCAGGACCCCCATTGTGCTAGGTGCTGTACAAACACAGAACAAAAAAGTTGGTCCCTGTCCCAAAGATCTTATAATCAAAATATAGGACACAAGACAACAGATGGATACAGAGAGACTGACACAGGACTACAAGAAAACAAAGAGAAAATATGAGTCTGCATGATAGGCAGTGGTATTGGTACACTTGTGGCCTAACTGTTGTCAAGTTTTTGTAGCCTTCATGGCAAAGGAGAGTTTTAAGGAATGTGAAGGACTCAAAAAAAGGACTCAGGACCCGGCAGCTCCCACTTACAGCCACATATTCAAAAGAGCTCACCTTTCAAAATGATGACCTCTTTCGAAAATCCTATGGCCCCGGTCCTTCTGTGAGCTCCATACACCTGGACCCCTGCACCAGTATGGAGCCCTATTAACTTCAGGGGAGCTTCGTAGGGATATTGGGTCTGGCCAGTCAGTGCTCAGGATCAGGGCCCGACATAATGATTGCACTCTGCATTGCCTCTCGTTCCATGAGAAAGCTGAGATTTTTTCCCCAAGTATTTGAAGTGAAAGGAAAAGTGATTGGTAAAATCTAAGAGAATTTAGCTGGAAAGACAATATTAGATGCATAAATACTACTCCACAGGCTAAGATTTTAATAGCCTCCATCTTTCAAGAGCTTTTTATTTTTTGGATAATAGGGCAGCGTTTAATCCCTAGATTCCCTTTTTAATTTTTCAAGACAGCTTCCATGCTTTGAATAGCACAGGAGTACAGCTCCATGGAAAAAAATGTATTTCAGATTTTGCCCATTTAGATTCTTGTCTCCCAAAATCTGGAAATTTGTTATAGCCAAAATTTGAGGCAAGACGGATATGGGGCCAAATCAAGACCAGTTTTAAAGCAGCACAGAACCACTGAAGTCAGGGGGGCCTGCTTACACTGAATCTGAATTTGCTCTAGGATCGTTTACACTTGAGGAGGTCATTTATAGAATTAATTTACAAGTGTCTTCATTTATTCAAGCCTGACTCTAAGTTATTTTATAGGCATTAATAGCAGATCATTTAAAAACATTTTTTTATTCCTAGCCAGAGATCACCCTGTATATAGCACAGTATTTGAAATATCAGAGGAAAAATGTTTCTTTTGTACTGCTCACGTGGCCCCCATCACCATCGTATTGAGTGCCTCACAGTCTTCAATGTATTTCTCCTCACAGTAACCCTGTGTGAGAGAGTATTATTCCCATTTTTATGGATGGGGACCGGAAGCACAGAGGGACAAAGTACTTTGCCCAAGGTCACACAGGAAGTCTGTGGCAGAGAAGAGAATTGAATCCAGGTCTCCCAAGCTGGTACTCCAAGCGCCGTATCATCTTCCCTCTCATTACTATTAATGGAAGTATTAGTGTGTCTCCCTCCCCCGCCACCTTTTTGTTTCGAAAGCACCTTCTTTCCCCTCCCCTCCATTCTTTTACAGTGAATAGTGGTGAGAAATGTGAATATCACTCCCCTGCAACTGAGAACTCCCAGTACGTGTAACCCCCATGAAATCACGCTAGCATCAACGCATTCTTAACAGCAAAGCATTCCCCTGTTGGGAATGATGTCTGACTGCTCTCCACTATTAACTCCAATGTCACTGTGTCCCATGGTCAGCAGAGCACTGAAATGTCAGTGACCGTATCTCTTCAGTAGTTTTCGCCAGTGATGCCACTTTGATCAGCTGATGTACAGAAACAGGCGACTCTCGGGATTTGGGGATACGACAGAGTGTTTTCAAAATGTCAACTGTAATTGAAACTTAATCTAACAAGTTTCATCTGTCTGCTATTTGCAGGCAATGGGAGTGTTGCATCTTAGTAAATGGCATCAGAACGGAAAGGTTCTGTTGATTTCTCTGTGTTTTTCCCAAAAGGACACTGACAAATATAGTTTTGGAATTAAATTAATTTGATTTACCTATTTTTTTTTTAATATGTCTCCCCCCTGCCCCCTTGAAAAACCCCACGGACCCTGTTCAAGCAGGATGGTGAGGGTTGCAGTGCTGCTGCCACTCAGGCAAAAGGGCAGCAGATAGAGCGCAAGCTAATAGATGAATCCTGATCCCCTTGTGTCTAATCAACTGCGAGGCAGGATAGAAAGCAGGCAGTAAGCCAATCCGAGCCATCATGGCTTCTGCGCAATGTGAAATAAATGACAAAAATCAAAGTTTGCCCACCTAGATGGGCACAGAGGAACAGTTGGGTGGGTGCGGGGGGACCTGGGCCAGCCCCATGAGGGGCAGGGAGAGAGCGCCGCCCAGCCCTGCTCTGCTCTGGCCCAGTTCCACCCCCAGGCTCAGACCCCAGGCTCGAGCCCCACTCCCAGTCACAGCTCCACTACCGGGCCCAGTTGCAGCTCCGCTCCGGGCCCCAGCTCCTGACCCCGGCAGTGACTCCACTCCTGACCTTGGCCGCAGCTCCACTCCCAGCCCCAGCTCTGGCCCCTCCTTCACCCCAGCGCAGTTCTGCCTCTAGCCCTAGCTCCTCCCCCATCTCCAGTTCTGCCCCCCAGCTCTGCCATCAGCCCAAGCTCCTCTGCTGAGCCAACAGTGCAGTAAAGGGTGGGAGGGTGGAGACAGATCCCAGTACTGGAAATGGGGGGCATGACAGGAAAAGTTTGGGCACCACTGTGGTAGAGAAATAAATGTTGTTTCCCAATGTAAAGTGTGGGTGTACTCTGAAAAATGACGGCAAAAAATGCCATTGTGGTTCTCCATGTTTAACGGGTTTCAATGGCTTCTAAATCAAATATGCTCAGTTTACAAGAAAAAAGATCCCCACTCCTACCCCCGCACCCAGCTGCCAGCCCAGCAAACTTAACCGGGAATCATTCTGACAATCAAGGTGGTTTCTTCTGCATGCACGGTGGTGGTGGTGGTGATGATGATGATAATAATATTCTCTAGCTCTTATATAGACTTTAGATCCGTGAGTGCTTTACAAAGGAGGTAAATGGTTCTGCTGATGAAATTGCACCCTCAGTTAAGAACATAGGACTGGAAGGAACCTCTTGGGTTATCTAGGCCAGTCCTCTGCTAACAGGCAACCACATCATATAATTCCTTTCATAAACTAGTCAATCTTACTAAATTGACACTGGTGCAATCTGTTATCTTCAGTGGGTTTGTTCAAGTGTCCCCATTGGGGCGTTAGTAATCTGTCGGCTAGTGATTCAGAAGAAGGTATAGGCCTTGATCCAAAGCTCGCTGAAGCCACTAAAGTGTAGGTGCAAAAAGAGATTTAGGCACCTAAGGGCCACCTTAGACACCTTAGGCCAAAATGGAGATCCTCAAAACCCCCATCAGTTGCCATCTAATCCTGTAGGTGCATAAACTCCCCAAATTTCTGCCGATTAAAGTATCTTAGGTGAATAAAAATCTGCTGCTGGGCACAGCCACCTCAGTCCTGATCCCTGGGCCCCCTAGTTCATGCCTAACCCCTCATGGGGTCCTCAGACTAGGAGCAGGTCTACATTTAAAACACTGCAGCAATGTAGTTATACTGATGCAAGCCTATAGTGTAGACTGGACCTCGGTGTTCCTCTGCCTATCTTACCTGCATGGCCTGATCTGGCCCATTCATTTAGGATGGGGGAGACCCTGGCTCAATTTCCCTCCCCTGTGCTTGATGTAGAGCAGAGAGTTGAACTGCTGTCTCTCACCTCATTGGGCTAAAGAGTGAGTGATCGTGTCTCTATAGTCTGGGAGTTAGGGCAGTCCTGTGGAGCTTTGGAATTCAAGTCCCTATTCCAATGAATATTTAATTCTTTATACAGAGTGGGACAGTTTCAACAGTTGAGACTTAGAGCCCCCAGACTTAGAATATCCCATAGGCTAGTGGTTAGGGCACTCACCTGACAGGTAGGTGATGTAGGGTTTGGATCACTGCTCCAAATCAGGCAGAAGGGGGAATGAATGTGGGTCTCCTGCATCCTGCGTGTGAGAACGTAATGACTGGCTAAAATTTATAATGGGGTGGCAACCACCTCCTCTTCCTCAGTTTTTTGTGACAAAGGGTAAAGCCATCTAAGTTCAGGAGAGGGTTCATCACGGCTGTGAATCCCAAGTGGTGACAGGCACCTCCTTCTGGCTGCCTGGACTTAGAGGCAGGCCTTAGATCATACCCCTCTCCTCAGCATTTCCTATTGGCTAGCTTAGGCATCTCCTTGCTCAGCTTGTTGGCTTTTGTGAATACCATTCCTAGGCTCTTAGCTCTCCCCATGCATTGTCTAGGGATCCTGGGCAACTAACTAAAGGCTGTGGATTCCACTAAGCGGCAGCCTAAAAGGTAGGCATTGCAAAGCTGAGTCTACTAGTCTCATTTGTGGGTCTAGCCCTAAGAGTCTTTCGTTTGACTTCAGTGGGCTTTGGGTCAAGTCCTTAAACACTACCTTACTCTCTCTCTCTGATCAGGGCCTGCAGAATTAACAGGAGTAAAAAACAGTTACCATTTAGTTTTGGCATTGAAGTCAGCAGCTGTCTCTGTACACACCCGGGAAGGAGATCTGTGCAGGAACAAAATACCATTTTTAAAAACTGCACTTTAGCAAATTGAGATTTTTAAAAGGAGACATGGCTATTATTCAGTAAATTATACTGGGAATGCTCAATGGACTATGCTCTGCTAATCGCAAAGCAGAATTTGATTTGGGCCAGATTTACAAAACGCAGTCCCTAAACTGCAGCAGTAGAAAATGTATGTGCATACAATGGTACTCGTGTTTACCTGGCTGGTATAAGCAGTGTGGGTTTTGCCTGTATAATTACATGCCCAAAGTTCTCAGATTCAAGAATTTAGTCCTGTATTATTTTCCCTCTGAATTATGTCTCTTATAGCTCAGGTATTTTATTATTATTTGCATTTAATAATGTGCATTATTTATAGTTTGGCTAATATTCAAATCTATTGCTCCTCCTGTTTTCTGTCGTCTTGAATTATTGTGTTTGTTATGTATGATTTTGTTAATTTTGCTGAATCATTTCGGAATTTGCTTTGTTTACTGTGATTGACAATCAGGGCCGGCTCCAGGCACCAGCTTAACAAGCAGGTGCTTGGGGCGGCCAAGGGAGAGGGGCGGCACCTGCGGCAATTCGGGGGCGGCAGGTCCCTCACTCCCTCTAGGAGCGAAGGACCTGCCGCCGAACTGCCACTGCCGATCGCGGCTTTTTTTTTTTTTTTTTTTTTTTGCTTGGGGCAGCAGAAATGCTAGAGCCGGCCCTGTTGACAATGCCTTCATTAGAAGTAGCCTGGCTCAAAGGAAATTAGAGTTTAAATCTCCCAACTGCCAATAAAAATAAGATTTTATATTTCCCACTGCACATAAATATCAAAAACTTTTTTATTATTTGTAGAGATATTGGTGATGGCCATGAACAGATTATACAAAGTGATAGCTCCCTTGAAATAATAGTCGATTTAGTATGCATGGGAAGTCTACCATTTCTCTTTTCAACTTTAAAGGTTGTTTAACAGTACAATTTGATTTTATATAGCACCCTTCAGAGGGAGTACAACAAAATGCTTTACAAATAAGATTATTCAGCTTTGGTATCAAAGCTAAAGGACAAAATATTCACAGTTGCCACTGGAAAAAGAGAAGGTTTTGACTTCATTGATGGTAGGTAGTGTAAGTCTGCAGGTATAAAAAAGAATAAATTGTCAAACGGGGCCAAAAGGCATGAGCTCTCTCAGGGCTGGCTCCAGGCACCAGCACCGGAAGCAGGTTCTTGGGGCGGCCAATGGAAAAGGGCGGCACGTCCGGGTCTTCAGCGGTGGGTCCCCCAGGCCCTCTTGGAGGGAAGGACTGGCTGCCGAATTGCCACCGAAGAATGAAACTGCGCGGTAGAGCTACTGCCGAAATGCCACTGATCGCGGCTTTCTTTTTTTTTTTTTCTTCGCCGCTGCTTTGGGTGGCAAAAAAGCTGGAGCCAGCCCTACTCTCTGAATATGGATGTATTCAGATCTGCACAGTGTTATCTCTTCTGTGAAACTTACAAACTTTTACATTAAAAAAAACCTTTGAATGTAATATTTTAATATCAACATTTGATTTGATGGGCACAGAAAAGGAACTAAACTTGAAAGGCCATGCTGGCTGATGTGTTCAGTTTTCAGAGTTCTCAATTGATCTCTGCTTTCTGTTTCATGAGATTGTGGGACTGGGCACTACAAACTTTTGAATTTCAAATTCTGGCTCTGTCAGCTGTGGTTTCTGTGGCCTTGGGGCAGTCACTTCATCTCTCTGCCTCAGTTTCTCCATCTACCAAATGGGATGTAGCAATAGTGATCTAATAGTGACTGTGATTAAGACCCTTGTGTTGAATAGTATGACTTTCACATGTTTCCCCAGCCCCCAACACACATTTCATATGGTCTTTTCAAGCAAGTGGAATTAATAAGCAGCCTGCAGCAGAACTTTTAAAAATATCAGCATTCACGTTCAAATACACGAGTCCAACTTAAGTGCCAAAGGTGCTTTTGTGCTTATAGATATTGCTGTCTCCCTGCAGGGTCCTCTCCTCCTTTCTGTGCTGTTGCTTAGGTGCTCATCTGTACTTCGTGGGCCAGATTTTCAAATGATCTGAGCACTCATTTAGGCATCTAAATAAGGGGCCAGACATTCAAGAAAGCTCAGCATGCTGCGTACATGTTAGGGAGGGGGGCAGATTGTCAGCTAATGTAACTTGTGATAGCTTCATTGACATTAATGGAGCTGTGACAACTTACAGCAGCTGAGGATCTGGCCCTTATTGATGGGTAAAATTTTCAAAAGCGCCTAAGTGACTTAGCCCAAGTAGCATTTTAAAAAAGAATTGTGCTCCTAAATCACTTA
>NC_048300.1:173904934-173921097 GCF_013100865.1 Trachemys scripta elegans
GCGGGGGCGGGGGCCCCTTTAAAGTGTCCTCCTTTCGGAGGCACTAAATATGGTAACCCTAGCATACAGGGCAGCTGCTACTATCTCACTCCCACCTGTGTTCTGCTCTGCATTACACAGTGTAAGAAAGAATGCAGATTCTTATTTCCAAAGTAGCCACACTGGTCCCAACATTTGGGGAGGCTGGGCCCGAGTGCTGGAAGCTCCCTAAAAGTGTATGTGTGTGTGGGGACACTGTGCCTGGACCATGGCCCTGCCCGAGGCCCGCTCCCGCTCAGCTGCCTCCTCCCCATGAGTCCCCAGCCATGCTCCACCACCTTTCCACCCCAGGCTCTGCTCCTCTCTGCTCTCTCCCCCAAGGACCCACCCCCCCCAGCCAACCACCCAATGCCTCTCTGCTTAAAGATGTGCTTAAGTACTTTGCTAGATGGCAGTCAGAGTTCTCAGCACCTTGCAAGATCAAGCCCTTTTTTAATTCCTAGAGGCTGGAATCTACATTCATATTTAGGCACGCAAATCCTTATTTAGATGCCTAAATTAGCATATGTGTGTTGAAAATGGGCATTTAGGTGCCTGGGTTTGAAAATTTGGGCCATAATTGCAACTGTGCCCTTCTGTGCACCTCAACTATTATTTGAAAAGGTTTCTATAAGGAAATATAGGGTTTCCTCTAACACTTTTTGCATTTCTCACTGACCTAAAACAATTGTCTATATATAATATACACCATTTCTCACAATAATCATATCAAGTCACATGCATTAGGGGAAAGGAGCCAGCCGGAGGCAACATAATAGTGGCACGTGAACAAAATAATCTAATTTTGAAAAAGCTGTGAAATATCATGAGTCTCAGTAGGATTTTGAATATATCTGCACCAGGATAAGGTGAAGAGTAGGGAATTGTTCTCCTTGGGCATTTTGGAGACTTCTAAACAGACATTAACTTCCAATGCATCTGTAGCCTTTTTGTTTGCTTTTCCTGAACATTGTTTGTGGTTTTGCTTGTACAAACATTCCAGAAAAATGAATTTTTGGGCCCCTACCAGAATTTTTTAAAATCATGAAACTTAATTATTTTAGGCTGAAATGGAAGTAGTTCTGGGTATCCAATAGTGAACAGTACTATGTGACTTAGCTGACCAGTCAAATAGTTCAAGAATTGAATTATAAACAATGGAATACTCATTGAACATTTTGTGAATGATCCAGGAGCTAAACTTTGTTTGAAGAAAATATTTGAACAACTTTTGAACAGCAAAGTCCATGCAAACGAACAAACAAAAAAGCTAGTGAGAGAGAGAAGAGGTTGCGGGGAGGGAAACCCCAAAAATCCCCAAACCGAGAATGGAAAACTTAAACCTTTTTGTTTCCATGAGCTAAATTGAAACAATATTTTAAGTCAAAATAAAATTTCATTTTATTCGATAGTGTCAGTTTGAAACTATATAATATATTATAGAATTTTCCATTTGGAAGATGATTTTATGTCAAAATCAATATTTTCGCCACAGAAAATTTCAATTTTGACAAAACTACATTAGCTGACAGGAAAATGTTTGTGGTAGAAAAATTCTGCGTAGCTCTAATTCTGGCTAGTACCTTTACTACAGAGAAACAATACTCTCTATAATCTGTCTTTTCAGAGGACCTGTGTTGGTTTTGCATCTTATATTTAGAACTCTTTCCCCCTCTCCTTTCATTATTATCTTAGGGCAACTAATCAGAATACATTTTACTGGGGCATGTTAGCTGCTGGTAGACTGTTCCTGAGAGACAAACGCCCAGTCTTGCTCAGAGTCAGTTGAAAATACAATATCTCTCTGAGAAGCAATATATGCTACTACTTAGATTAGAGGGAACTATCTTTTTTCTGTGTTCGTACAGCTAAGGCTCCTAGATGCTACTTCAATACAAATAATAATGATAACTGGAACCTAATTTTTGCTGCCTTTTTTTTAAGCAGGGCGCTAAGAGTCTGTATGTGCTACCCATAGTTAAGGAATTAAATTAAAGGAATAATAAATATGCAATTTTGATATGTGTTTGCATCATTATAATATAGAAAATAACTATAATCACCTATACATAGAATGCTTCCGCCGACGTGCACAGGCAGAAATTGTGGAAAAACAACATCGCTTGCCTCAGAACCTAAGTCGTGCGGAACGCAATGCCATCCATAGCCTCAGAAACAACCCTGACATTATCATCAAAGAGGCTGATAAAGGAGGTGCTGTTGTCATCATGAACAGGTCTGACTACCAAAAGGAGGCTGCTAGACAACTCTCCAATACCAAATTCTACAGGTCACTTCCCTCAGATCCCACTGAGGAATACATTAAGAAACTGCACCAGCTACTCAGGACACTCTCTACACTAACACTAACACAGGAACAAATCAACATATCCTTAGAGCCCCGACTGGGGTTATTCTATCTACTACCCAAGATCCAGAAACCCGGAAATCCTGGACGCCCCATCATCTCGGGCATTGGCACCCTCACTGAAGAACTGTCTGGATATGTGGACTCCCTACTCAGACCCTACGTCACCAGCACGCCCAGCTATCTCCGTGACACCACTGATTTCCTGAGAAAACTACAATGCGTTGGTGACCTTCCAGAAAACACCATCCTAGCCACCATGGATGTAGAGGCTCTCTACACAAACATCCCACACACAGATGGAATACAAGCTGTCAGGAACCGTATACCTGATGATGCCACAGCACAACTGGTTGCTGAGCTCTGTGACTTTATCCTCATACACAACTATTTCAAATTTGATGACAATACATACCTCCAGATCAGTGGCACTGCTATGGGCACCCGCATGGCCCCACAATATGCCAACATTTTTATAGCTGACCTGGAACAATGTTTTCTCAGCTCTTGTCCACTCATGCCCCTTCTCTACCTATGCTACATTGATGACATCTTCATCATCTGGACCCATGGGAAGGAGACTCTGGAAAAATTTCACCACGATTTCAACAGCTTCCACCCCACCATCAACCTCAGCCTGGACCAATCGACATGGGAGGTCCACTTCCTAGACACCACGGTGCAAATAAGTGACGGTCATGTTAACACCACCCTATACCGAAAACCCACCGACCGCTATGCCTACCTTCATGCCTCCAGCTTCCATCCCGGACACACCACACGATCCATTGTCTACAGCAAAGCACTAAGATACAACTGTATCTGCTCCAACCCCTCAAACAGAGACCAACACCTACAACATCTTCACCAAGCATTCTCAAAACTACGATACCCGCATGAGGAAATAAGGAAACAGATCAACAGAGCCAGACACGTACCCAGAAGCCTCCTATTGCAAGACAAGCCCAAGAAAGAAACCAACAGAACTCCACTGGCCATCACATACAGTCCCCAGCTAAAACCTCTCCAACGTATCATCAGTGATCTACAACCCATCCTAGACAACGATCCCTCACTTTCACAGGCCTTGGGTGGCAGGCCAGTCCTCGCCCACAGACAACCCGCCAACCTGAAGCATATTCTCACCAGTAACCACACACCGCATCACAGTAACTCTAACTCAGGAACCAATCCATGCAACAAACCTCGATGCCAACTCTGCCCACATATCTACACCAGCGACACCATCACAGGACCTAACCAGATCAGCCACACCATCACCGGTTCATTCACCTGCACATCCACCAATGTAATATATGCCATCATATGCCAGCAATGCCCCTCTGCTATGTACGTCGGCCAAACTGGACAGTCCCTACGTAAAAGGATAAATGGACACAAATCAGATATTAGGAATAGCAATATACAAAAACGTGTAGGAGAACACTTCAACCTCCCTGGACACACACTAGCAGATTTAAAGGTAGCCATCCTGCAGCAAAAAAACTTCAGAACCAGACTTCAAAGAGAAACTGCTGAGCTTCAGTTCATCTGTAAATTTGACACCATCAGTTCAGGATTAAACAAAGACTGTAAATGGCTAGCCAACTACAAAAGCAGTTTCTCCTCCCTTGGTGTTCACACCTCAACTGCTAGAAGAGGGCCTCATCCTCCCTGATTGAACTAACCTCGTTATCTCTAGCCTTACTCACTCTTGCTTGCATACTTATACCTGCCCCTGGAAATTTCCACTACATGTATCCGAAGAAGTGGGTATTCACCCACGAAAGCTCATGCTCCTATATGTCTGTTAGTCTATAAGGTTCCACAGGACTCTTTGCTGCTTTTATAATCACAGTAGCGCTGTGCTAGCAGCTGTCCTTGCTGCTAACACAGAACCTTTGTGGGTATGTCTACACTGATAAAAACCCCACGGCTCTGAATCTCAGAGCCCAGGTCAGTTGACTCAGGCTTGGGGGGCTCTAGCTATGGGGCTAAAAATTCAGGCTCGGGTTGGAGCCCAGGCTCCGAGCCCTTCCCCTCTCTTGGGGTCTCAGAGCCCAGGCTCCAGCCTAGCCTGAGCTCGAACATCTACACTGCAATTTTATAGCCCCACAGCCTGAGCCCCGGGAGCCCAAGTCAGCTAACCCAGGCCAACTACAGCCATGCCACAGGTCTGTTATTGCAGTGTGGATGTACCCCATGTGTGTAATGCTAAACTGCCTGTGAAAAAAGCACTGCAGATGCTAGCAGGGTTATCCTGAATGCTTCTGCCTCCGTTCCCTATCTTGCCATTGAGGACTTGCAGGACAAGCAGTGTTATCAGCAGAAATCTACCCAGCGTTGTGGTAGATGCTCTATCACTGAGCATTTTAAAATCAGGATGGGCTGTGTTTCTAAACGATATGCTCTACTTAAAACAGAAATGAATTCAAGGAAGTCCGGTGGTCTGTGTTACACAGGAGATCAGACTAGATGATTACAATGGTCCCTTTTTGTCTTGTAATCTTTTAAAAGTGCTCTGGCACTGGAGGTTCAGAATCTCATGTGGCTGATGAGTTGCAGTTGAATGTGGGTTGAAGAATCAGCTACTGCTTTGCTTGGTTTATTTTGATTACTTTGATTACTACACCAGTACACAAGAAGGGTGGGGGTCTCATTGCCCAACTAGAGATAGAAGTGGGGGTTGGAAAGACACCTGGGATGTCAAGGGTAGGTGAAGTTGTGTAGCAGCCATTCTCCCTGCTGCTAGCAGGGATCTGTGATTGTATCAGGAGCTTGTTAAAATGTACTACATATAAAATTCTACAGTAAGGGTTCAGATTAATGAGGAAACAATACTATAAACTTCAGGGGGTTAGATGCAATGATGGCTGAATATTGTTGAGCCAATGAATGAGGAACTGAATTACAAATGGAAATCAAATATTTTCTGAGTTGTAATTGCAGAATATTGTAGCTTCTGCATCATCCTTATCTGATATGGGAACTTGTGGAGTTATAATAAACTACAGAGTTAATTTTAATTACTGACAAATACCGCTTGGGTTGCTATGGAAATACAAAAGTGCCACTTATACACAGCTGAATCTTGTAGATCTTATTGAAAATCTCATATGGGACTCAATTTTTTTTTTGTTTACACAAGTACAAATCAGGAATAACACTTATGTTGATGGAGTTTAAATGGTGTAAAACCAGTAGAAAAGGAGAATCAGGATCACTTTATTTTTGTCTATCCCAGTTTCTTTGTGATTCTCAAACAAAATCATTAAGCACTCAGTTTTCCAATGACTTTACAAATGGTCACCTGTCAGTTGACAGAAAACTAACGTACAGCATCACAGAATTGAGAGATGAAAAAGAGCTGTTAGATCATCCAGTTCCCATGCAGGATTGTTCCTAGCTAAGTTTTTTAACTTTATCCTGTGTAGTTATAAATGCAGCTGCATTTGTAATAAAACTTCCTTTCTGCTTTAGGCTCTGCGCAGAATATTATACCTGGAGCAATTGTGACAGCAACAGTTAAAGTTGGCTGAGAGTTTCCATTCTAAACTCCTTTTTCAGCTGCTAATAGCTTTCTGGCATTTTCTGGGCTAAAATTTCCAAGACCTGGTTTCTGCTGGAGGGTGCATAATTTTGGAAAGATGGCTCAAAAGTGGTTAATTTCCCTCATATATACTGCATTTTTAAGACCTAGTTCATTAAAGAGACACTCCAATAGAAAATGACACACATTTGTATAGCTTGACAGGGGCCAAGTTCAGAGCTGGAGTAAAGCAGGTGCAATTCCACTGATGTCTTAATGCCAGATTTTCATTAGCCCTTCCATGGTGATTTACAGATAAAAAGTATGCAGAAGTATACTGAGTTTGGGACTCAATGAGCCAGGAATTCATCACATTATTGTAAGATAGTCTTATTGATCTATCTGTACAGAGCTAGGTGAAATTTTTTTGGCTAAAGCTGCATTTGCTTTTCTTTTTTTTTTCTGGCAAAAATGCAGATTTGGAGACTCTGAAACATTTCACAAATTTGAACCAGTATTGCTGTATTGTTTTGGTCTTTAAAAAATTCTGAGAAAATCAAAATATTTCATTTTGACATGTTTGAAACAAGTATCACTGCTCTACAGCCAAAATGCTTCTGAAATAAATGTAGTCAAAGTTTACTAATTCTGGGTCACTGAGAATGAAAATGATGTTTAAAATTGTTGATTGGCTCTAGTTTTCAAGATATGCTATTGGGTCAGTATATACGACCCTTGACTTGGGAATGGCGGAGGATAAGTGAGTTATAAAGGGAAGGGATCTCAATTTAAACCAGAAATGACTAAAATACATCTTTGACTGGATCTATGAATAAATCTGACTGGGTTTGGACAGTACTTGCTTTTTAGGCAAAACAATGAATGATGCAATTTGAAGCTGGTATTGCGTCATACATGATATGAATTGCATCATGTTATTCCTAGAAGTCATGGATGATGCAATCACAACGAAGCTTACATCACTCTGCTGAACAAATTGCCCTATATCAGCTCTAGAAATCATACAGTGTCGTGCTCTCTTATTTGTCAGTGTTTGATTTTGCAAAGGGACGCATTTCTGTTTAGCCAAAGTGAGCAGAGATGCCTCGTACTTGTGTGAACAGTGCAGATAACTTCTGCTATGTTTGTGGTGAAGTGACTTTTGCATCACAAAAGCGCAGTATAACCACTATGGTTAAGAAAGCCTATCACCTTTATTTTGGCTGTAAAATTGGAGATCAGGACAAGAGGTAGGCCCCACACATATGCTGCAACACTTGTGCAAGAAATCTTCGCCAGTGGTTGAACAGGAAAAGGAAATCTATGCCTTTTGCAGTGCCAATGATTTGGAGAGAGCCAACAGATCAGACCAGCAATTGTTTCTTCTGCATGGTGCCTCCAGTGGGAAAGGTGTGTCAAAGAAGAAAAAGTGGACTGTGCATTATCCAAACATTCCATCGGCTATACGCCCAGTACCCCACGGAGAAGGACTGCTGGTTCCTGATGCACCAGAATCATTCTCACTTGAGTCAGACGAGGAAGAGGATGAAACTTCTGGTCCTGAACCATCAATGTCACAGGACCCACATTTTCTCCCATCCTCCTCCTCTGAACCACACCTCATAACACAAGGTGAACTGAATGACCTTGTCAGGGATTTGGAACTACCCAAGAGTAAAGCAGAGCTGTTGGGCTCCAGACTAGAGCAGTGGAATCTCCTGGCCTGTGAGTTAGGGTTTCCATGTTCCGTGACCGTCAAAAGGATCTTGTCCCATTCTTCTTCATGGAAGGTGATCTTGTAGCCTGCAACAACATCGATGGTGTGATGGCAGCCCTCAACATCATTCACGATCCAGACGAGTGGAGACTGTTCATTGATTCATCGAAGACGAGTCTTAAAGCTGTTTTACTGCATAATGGCAATGTTTTGCCATCAATTCCAGTTGATCATGCAGTCCATATGAAGGAAACCTATGACAACATGAAACAACTTTTGAGGTGTATAAACTATGACCAACATCAGTGGCAGCTTTGTGGCGATTTGAAGGTTGTTGCTCTCTTGCTTGGTCTGCAGACTGGATACACAAAGTACTGCTGTTTTCTCTGCGAATGAGACAGTCGTGCAAGAGATTCCCACTCTTCAAGAAAGATTGGTCACTCCGACAGTCATTGGAGCCTGGGAGGAAAAGTGTTCAGCATCCACCACTTGTTGAATCAAGGAAGATTTTGTTACCACCCTTACACATCAAGCTGGGTCTGATGAAGAACTTTGTCAAGGCCATTGACAAAACACAAGCAGCTTTCAAGTACCTCTGTGGAAAATTTCCAAGGTTAAGTGAGGCTAAGATAAAGGAAGGTGTCTTTGTTGGTCCTCAGATTCGTGAACTTCTTCGAGATGATGCATTTGACCATGCACTGCGTGGCAAGGAAAAGACGGCATGGAAAGCCTTCCAGTTAGTGGCAATAAATTTTCTCGGAAACAACAAGGCAGACAACTACAGGTTGTTGGTGGAAAACCTCCTCAAGGCATACAAAAGCCTTGGTTGCAACATGTCACTAAAGATACATTTTTTGCACTCTCATCTAGATTTTTTTCCACCGAACTGCAGAGCAGTGAGCGACGAGCACGGCGAGTGATTTCACCAGGACATTGCAACAATGGAGAAACGCTATCATGGCAAATGGAGCCCATCAATGCTTGCAGACTATTGCTAGACAGTGACAAGAGATGCTCCATTTAATGAATACAAGAGACAAGCCAAGAAGCGCCGAGTAGACACTGAATAGGACTAAACTACGTACAGAATAGTTTTTTGCCTTTTTGTTTCATAATAAATTTTATTTATATAACCCTTTTGCTGATTTTTAAAGTGTTACATAAACAGGAAAGGTGAAATATTATCATGTAAAGCAACCATAAACACATGAAAAGACCTAGGTTTACAATTTATGATTAAAACTCTACTATCTACACAATATACATAGACATAAAATGTAAAAACTTAAATATCTTAGAAACAGTAGCCAATCAGTTGTTTTAATTGTCATATTTGAATTCAGCACATCAAAATACATAATAAATAGCACATTTTATCTCTGAAGCAGATGACTTCTCAAAAATTGTAGACCAGTGTGTATTGATTTTTTTTTTTTTGTGGTTCAAAATGATGTTTCATTTGAGAATTCCCTTTAATTTAATTTTTTTTAATTAAAAATGGTAAAACTGAAAGACCTCTAATGTGTTTGTTTCAACGTTTCAATTGAAAAATTTTGGTTTTGGTTCAATTCCAAACAGTTATTTCCCCTGATTTTTCAATATTGCCAGTTAATCCAAAAATCTTCTATTCACACTGCTTGATTTGTATATCAGGTTTCCAAAAATAAATGCTGATGCAAATTTTATAAACATAGTTAAATAACATTAGGGTTCTGTTTTCAACTCACAAAAGCAAATAGGCTTCCGCCCTACCCACAATTTGTTATTACTGCACTGAAATACTGTATGTGAGTGCAACTCCCATGGATTCCAACTGCCCATTTGTCTCCATTATGCTGTTTTCATAGTCCAGGGCAAATTCTGCTCTCAACTACACAGGTGGAACTCCATAGCTATATTGGTAATTCTGAGTAGAATTTGGCTTTAGGTCCCTATTTAAGCTGAAACGTGGTTCTGAGAACCATTTTATAATGCATTTAGGTTCTGTTTATATTGGGATTTGAAACCATTTTAGCTCTCTCCCAGCAAGAATTATGTTTAACATAGTTTAAGGATATTAAGATAGTTTGGAAACTCAGGGTAGGCAGGACATTAGCTTTTGGTAGTGTGATTATTTCACACAGGGGCTTGTTCAGTCTGACTAAAATAGTATGGAACTGACCTGAAGCAAAGTTTCAATAAAGCAGAATTTCTCTGAATCCCAGCCAATGGCAGAATGATTAACACTGTTTGTTGCTGGTGTAGAAGATAGGATGCTTGTTCTATGGTGCTTTATTTTGTTTAGTACTACATTTTATTGTTAATTATTTGAATGATTACCTTACTAGTCAAATCCTGCTTTGTCCTTGCTCTGTCACAACTCTTGTTGAGCACAAAAGAATTTCTTCAATGAGAGTTTTGCATGAGTAAGAACTGTGTAAGAATTTGGCCCATACGGTATTTCTGTTATTGGACCAGATACTGTTAACTCATGATGAACTGCATCTAACAGTAAAGAGCTCTGTTGATTTCAATGGGACTATTTGTGGAGTAGGGCACTAATCAGCATGAGTAAAGGGAGTTGAATCATGCCCTTAGTACGTACTACTTCACCACTTGTAGCTAGTGAAGAATGTAGCAGCTTGCATGCTTACTGGAATGGTATCTACAATCACCTCACTGTAAGTCCATCCTGGGGCCTATATGCTGGCTATCCATAAAGTTCCTGATTAAAAAGGCTTTGGTGGTTCTTAGGATGATCTTGTGGATAAAGCTCAGGCCTGGAATACAGGAGATCTATGCCTGACTAACATGGATGTCCTGGGCCTGATTTTTTTTTTACTACCTTGCATCTTATTTAGTCATTTTTCATCTGTGCAAAGTGGATGTAAAATGCTACTGTTCGGGTTTGGAACCATGTCTTTCACATGCGTCTGGCATTCACCCATGAAAGCTTATGCTCCAATACTTCTGTTAGTCTATAAGGTGTCACGGGACTCTTTGTTGTTTTTTACAGATCCAGACTAACACGGCTACCCCCTGATACATCTTTCCATGTGTTTACACAGTGGGAAAATAGGCTTTTGTACTGTGCTCATCACAAACATTAATCAACTTAACCTTATAACACTCCTGTGAAGAGGATTAGATATTAGGTTCATTTAAGAGCAGGGGAAACTGAGCCACAAAGGCAGTAAGTGTTTTGCTCAAAGGCACACAAGAAGTCTGTGTCAGAACCGTGTATATGATCTAAAACTACTCAGGCCACTGCCTTAACCACAAGACCATCTTGCCACTCTTTGCAACACTCTTCATTGATGAAGTGGCTCTCCAGCTCTTCCAGGTGCTTAGTGGTTTAGATCATTGTTAAATCTTCAACTTAATGTAGAAAGCAGTTAAATATTTTAGGGTTCTAATCTATTGTAGAAGATTGGTTTAGTTTTCCTTGCTTTATTATGCTGTAATTTTTCTTTCTTACTCTGAGAAAGAATAATGTATTTTTGCACTAAAATGCTAACATCATATAAAGAAAACATATGTATTAATTCATCAGCCTGGATGTTACATGATAAGCTAGAACCAATGTGCAGTATGTCTCTATAGCAACAGATGTATAGAGTGGCTAGAATACCTGTCAACATGTAAGTAGGTTTAGCTTTAGGGTATTTGTCATGCCTTGAGGGACAAGCAGGTCATTAGGAAAGTTTCAGGAAACCCATATGGATACTTGGAAGAGATGTGAAGGGGATTTTCTAATTTCAACGTAAAAACCCCATTTCTATCTGAAAATTGTGTACCTGATATTGTTACAATTAACCCCTCTGATAAACTAGCTGAAAGAGATTAAAGGAACAAGTATTTTTCTCTCCCCTTCAGTGTGTTTACCTGGTGCATTTGATACACCTTGCACATAGTCACTCTTACTGTTTTGTTGAAGGCACATGTTCTTCCCCAGGCCCTTCAAGAGGATACTTGACAGTGGCTGCCCTAGCAAAGCTGAGACTGAAAAGCCAGCAAGACCAGGAAGGGGAGGGTTGTGTGTGTATGCGGATGGGAGAGTTGAGCCAGATTACGTTTGGTGATGTTGCTATCAAATATTCCCAGAAGATGATTCTAAATAACAATAGGGGATGCCAGTTAGAGGTTGCTTATCCCATGCTGTCAGATCATGGCTGTTCCCGCCATTGATTTACTGAAAATGGCTTCTCATGCACTGGATGGGTGATTTGGCCCTCTGGCCTAACCAAAAAGTCCTTCTGTTCTATAGGAAATAAAAGTCTAAATAACATAGATAGATGGCTTCAAAGAGACAAGTCTTATACCTACCCTAGACCCCCTACCATCTTTTCTAAGTCCTTTCTCTTGGCTGCAGGGGTTTTCAAATGACAATGCCTGTTGGCATGTCATGTGGTGTCATGGAGAGCCCCAGCCCCTCCCTTTTTCACTGACTTCATCCACAGGGTTAACCACTCCAATCAAAACCAACCTTCCTTCATTTGCCTGCTTCCTTTTAGGTCTTCTCTACAGCCTTTTCCCAGGTATCTTGAGCCCCTACTGCACCCTTTCCCTGTATCCCTCTGAGCAGGGCATCTCTGCTGGTATCTAGGAAACCAGACACCAGTGATAGCTGGGACCAGAGCCCTCTTAAAAGCCCAGCTTCCCCAGTGACAATGTTCAATGTTCTATTACATTGCTTGGCTGTTAAATCAGGTAGTATATAAAAAGTCACGAAGACCGTGTTCTTTTCAGTTCCTGCATAGACACGCTGTAGGTCTCTGACACATTAGAAAATCAAAGCTTTGGGAAGAAGCCTGGATTTAGGCAAGGGCTGAGCTGGAAACAGAAGCAGCATCTGAGTGGCTATCTTCAAGGCGAGTGAATGATTCATCTTTATTGTTTTAAATGACTAATACAGAGACTTTGAACTGGAGGCAAAGACTTTTAGAAAAATGCAAGCACATTGAGTAAGTGTGCAATTTAATATCTAGAGCTCTCCCCCCCACACACACTTTGTCAGGAGGTTTTACTAAATGAAAGAGCAGGCCTGAGGCTAACACATCTCTTGTGCTCTAACCAGAGAATCAGTTCAGAGGACATACTCTGTGTGGTGACTTTTTGTCAAAATCTTCCAACGGCTCTCGTCTAGCATCTGAGATGATGAATGACTCAAAAGGAGCTTAACTTTCAGTGTTGCTTTTTGCACCCACAATGGTGCCAGGGCGGGATTTAGGGGCAGGTGACCCAGGCAACTGCCTGGCGTGCCAGGCTTGGGGGGCGCTGGTCTCAAGGTGCTGTTTTTGTTGTACAGATCCTAGTGTGCAAATTTATTGTCTTATATGATGGATAAATCACGGATGCAAATTGTGCATCAAAGTCATGAAATGGGCTACGAATGCAATAAAAAATAAGGTATTCAGAAGATTAACAAATGGAGGAGGGGCGCTGTAGACGCTCCTTGTCTGGAGTGCCGTTTGATCTAGCGCCGGCCCTGAATGGCGTTTTGTGACTAGGAAATCTATAGATTACTTCTATTATGAGATATTAGCAAAATGCCCTCCTCTGCTCCACGGGTTGAGGGTGCAGCATTTTTTCGAGAATTCAAGGGAAACACTGGTTAGAAGGGAATGGCTGGGTGGCAGAATGTGGCCTGCCAATTTGTGTACATAGCCCCCAGATTTATGTAGCAGCCTCCAGGCAGAGATGTATGGTGGCAGATTTTCAAAAGTGTCCGGAGACAGGTTCAAAACTCCATGGCTTGAGACATTTAAAGTTGACTCATTTGTTACATACAATGAGGAAGAGTCCTGTCCTGGCAGGGAAATGGACTAGGTGACTTAAGGCATCTTTCTCATCTCTATTTATTAGGGCTGTCAAGCGATTAAAAAAATTAATCACGATTAATAGTGCGATTAATCGCACTGTTAATAATAGAAAACCATTTATTTAAATTTTTTTGGATGTTTTCTACATTTTCAAATATATTGCTTTCAATTACAATATGGAATACAAAGTGTACAGTGTTCACTTTATATTTATTTTTGATTACAAATATTTGCACTGTTAAAAAACAAAAGAAATAGTATTTTTCAATTCACCTAATACAAATACTGTAGTGCAATCTCTTTATCATGAAAGTTGAACTTACAAATGTAGAATTATGTAAAAAAAAAAAAAAACTGCATTCAAAAAATAAAACAAAGTAAAATTTTAGAGCCTGCAAGTCCACTCAGTCCTACTTCTTGTTCAGCCAATCGCTCAGACAAACAAGTTTGTTTACATTTTCAGGAGATAATGCTGCCCGCTTCTTGTTTACAATGTCATCTGAAAGTGAGAACAGGCATTCTCATGGCACTGTTGTAACTGGCATCTCAAGAAGTTTACGTGCCAGATGCACTAAAGATTCGTATGTCCCTTCATGCTTCAACCAGGATTCCAGGGGACAAACGTCCATGCTGATGATGATGGGTTCTGATCGATAACAATCCAAAGCAGTGCGGACCGACTCCTGTTCACTTCCATTATCTGAGTCAGATGCCACCAGCAGAAGGTTGATTTTCTTTTTTGGTGGTTTGGATTCTGTAGTTTTGGCATTGGACTGTTGCTCTTCTAAGACTTCTGAAAGCATTCGCCGCACCTTGTCCCTCTCAGATTCTGGAAGGCACTTCAGATTCTTAAACCTTGGATCGAGTGCTGTAGCTATCTTTAGAAATCTCACATTGGTACCTTCTTTGCGTTTTGTTAAATCTGCAGTGAAAGTGTTCTTAAAATGAACAACATGTGCTGGGTATCATCCGAGACTGCTATAACATGAAATATATGGCAGAATGTAGGTAAAACAGCAGGGAACATAGTTCTCCTCCAAGGAGTGCAGTCACAAATTTAATTAACGCATTATTTTTTTTTAACAAGCGTTATCAGCATGGAAGCAAGTCCTCTGGAATGGTGGCCGAAGCATGAAGGGGCATATGAATGTTTACCATATCTGGCATGTAAATACCTTGCAATGCTGGGTACAAAAGTGCCATGTGAAACTCTGTTCTGACTTTCAGGTGACATTTTAAATAAGAAGCAGGCAGCATTATCTCCTGTAAATGTAAACAAACTTGTTTGTCTTAGCGATTGGCTGAACAAGAAGTAGGACTGAGTGGACTTGTAGGCTCTGAAGTTTTACATTGTTTTGTTTTTGATTGCAGTTATGTAACAAAAACATCTACATTTGTAAGTTGTACTTTCATGACAAAGAGATTGCACTACAGTACTTGTATGAGGTGAATTGAAAAATACTATTTCTTTTGTTTATCATTTTTGCAGTGCAAATATTTGTAATAAAAATAATATACACTTTGATTTCAATTACAACACAGAATACAATATATTTCATAATGTAGGAAAACATCCAAAATATTTAATAAATTTCAATTGGTATTCTATTGTTTAACAGCACAATTAAAACTGCGATTAATCGTGATTAATTTTTTTTGAGTTAATCGCGTGAGTTACTGTGATTAATCGACAGCCCTACTATTTATTATTGTTATTTTTATTAATTTATATGACAGTCCTGTCTAGAGATTTCAGCCAGGTGGTCCCTGCCACAAAGGTCTTCCAGTGTAAAGGGCAGGTTAGGAACACAGGATATTGGATTGGAAGGATCAAGTTCAGTCCCCTGCTATAGCAGGCAACCCTTCTGGAGCCCATGCTCGCCCTCGTGAGCACTTACTCATGTGAGCAGTCCCTTCGACTTCACTGAGGAAACGCTCACCAGAATGAGTCAGGCCTCCACAGTCTGAGCCTAAATAGACAAACAAGGTGGATGAGGTAATATCTTTTATTGGACCAACTCCTGTTGATGACAGAGACAAGCTTTCGAGCTTATATAGCCTGGAAAACTTACCCAGGGCTTGTCTACAGTTAAAGCGCTGTTGTAGCACCTAGTGAAAACGCTACCTACATTGATGGGAGAGCTTCTCCCATCAGCATAAGTACTCCACTCCCTGAGAGGCAGTAGCTAGGGCGATGGGAGAAGCCCATCAACGTAGCATTGTCTACACTGGGAGTTTGGTTGGTATAACTGCGTCACTCAGGGGTGTGGATTTTCCATGTCCCAGAACAACATAGTTTATACTAACATAAATTCATAGTGTAAATCAGGGCCCAGAGTATTACAGCTAAATCCAAGGGGGAACAGATTGTTCAGCATAAATACTTAACACACATTTCAAGGGATCATTCCCGGCGAAGTGGCCTGTTAACACCGCTCCAGTCATAGGGAGGAAAGAAATGTGGGGGAAACAGCTGGAAGGTTTGGCAGGAAGGAGGGGGCTGTTAGTGGGTTACAGATTGTTGTAACAAGCCATAAATCCAGTGTTTCTATTCAGTCCATGATTCAGTGTCTAGCAAAGTTATGAATTTAAGCTTCCAGGCTTGTCTTTTGAAAATGTTGTGCAGGTTTCCTTTGAGGATGAGGTCATATATAGACAGGTTTCAGAGTAGCAGCCGTGTTAGTCTGTATCCGCAAAAAGAACAGGAGTACTTGTTGCACCTTAGAGACT